>NC_053161.1:84600858-84765299 GCF_016835505.1 Polypterus senegalus
CAAAGGCTGCGGCTAGACTGGGAGGCGGCAGCATTAACCATTTTATAGCTGTGCCACCAGCTAAACTGATAATAGTTAGGAATATGAAAGATTTTTGTGATGGCTTGGTGCCCTGTCCACAGATGGCCATGTGCTACCTGGGATAAGCTAGGACACTAACTTGGATTAAGTGCATTAGACAAAAGGATGGAAGGATTATTAAAATGTTTTGCTAAATGTCCAATAAAAGTTGAATATTATACTTTATTTGTTAATATGTTGATTAATGCCCACACAAATAACTTTATTACTGTGTCCCTTATATCACCGTGCTATTTGTATGTTGTCATTGCACTCATTTAGTGTTTTCAGTGCCATTTTTTTCCTGAAATTTTTATTCTGATAAGTGATAGCTACATTGAAACTACTGATAATTAACTATTTTATATATACTGTATATATAATTATCATTGTTATGGAGTTAGGCTAGCAGCTAGTATTTCACACCTTAAATTATAAGGCTGAAGGCTCAAATCCCATTTCTGACTCACTGTGACCTTCAAAAAATTACCTGACTTGACTGTGTTCTCATTGTAAAAATTGCATATAAAATACATAATATTTTACTTCATACTACTGCATTGAATCCTAATCTTGAATGAAGACATTTATGAAAATAAAACAAATAAAGCTGCTGATTAGACATACTGCTCAAAGACAAAACTCAATGGCATCCCATTCAAAGACTTGTGCCTGTTGCTCCAGGGCTAGGCTTGGATTCACGTCTTTTTAAATTTTTTAAATTTCACTCTCCTTTTTTCCACTTTGATGGATGTGCACTGCCTATTCCTGAAGTTATTTCATTTAAATTTTTATTGGTACAGTCAATACCAACTTTTACATTTTTTTATTTCTAAGATTTTAGAGCAGCATGCTTCAACCTATGACCCTGATTATGAATAATCATGTTCAGAAAATCAATAAATAGTAGATTGCTTCGTTTTTTGCATTTTAAGGGATAGGTTCTGTGTTTTTCAAGTCAAAGTTATTTCTTCACAATCATGGTATATATTATATATATATATATATATATATATTTGGAACATAAAATTGTATTAGAAACTGATGGATTTTTTTATAAATTTTAAAAATGCTTCATCTGTTCTTGGTGATAAAAAATTGCTTAAAAACTAAGCAGAAAGAAGAGCTTTTGAAGGTTACACTAAATTAGCATATCAACACACACAATGGTGTTAATGGATACACAGTTAAATAGGTTGATTGTAAAGAAACAACTCTGGCTTGAAATATGCCGAATTTATCCTTTAAACTGTTTATTTTTTCATTGTTTTGATTAAAATGTGTGGTTGTATTGCTGCAGTTCTTAGAATTACCACCTACGTGTGGTTTAAAGCAGGAATGCACCTTATACAAGGCACCAGCCATGCCCAAGGCCCATCTATGCACACATTGAGATGGTTTGGAATCAACAATCAACCTAATACGCACATCTTACAAATGAAGAAAATTCCACACTGGAAGAGATGGAAAGAGAGAAAGAGAGAAAAACGGCAAAATATACACAGTAAACAGTCAGACATGGAACTTGAAAGCAAGATCCACGGCTCCAAGAAGCAGCAATGCTGTACCATCTGTAGCAAATTTGACATGTCACTTACCTCAACACCTTGCAGTATAAAGTTTACAATTTACCAGAATGGTCATTTTCAAGTTCGGTTGTTGTAGACCCCCCATGACTGCAGTTTCACTAACAATGTATCCTTCTTACTTTTAACTGACCTACTTATTTAATTATTTGGCCTAAAAATACATTTAACAAACTCATAACTACTGTATATACTCACGTATAAGTTGGGTATTGAAACCTGAAAGATCGATCATAAAATCAGACCCGACTTGTATGTCAGTTCAAAAATGCGACACTTAATTTTTTTTTTAACATCTTCTTGCCTCCTCCAATCTCACATCAGTTTCTCAGACACATTGAATTTTGTTGTAGCAGCGCAGTTACCACTTTCTTTCGCTACTTCAACAACATTTAATTTAAAACCAGCTTCATATTTTCTTCTGATCGAATGTTCCATTGTAGATAAGGGATGCTCTTATGATAAAGGTGTAGGAGGATGTGATATACAAAAATCACAAAACAATGCAAACATCGTTTTGGAATAGTTTGGGTATTACCGTGTGGTCGTGTAGGCTCAATACCGAGAGAGAGAGAGGTTAGGAGCACACGTTGATACAGAAAATTGCAACATCCACATACAAAAAAAAAAGGCAGTGTGCTCCATGGTTACTTTCTCAGGTGGGTGTTAGCATATACAGTACATAATCCCTTGTACCAATAGAGTAAGTTTTCCGCATTCGACTTATATGAGCGACATTATA
Source organism: Polypterus senegalus (assembly GCF_016835505.1). Taxonomy (NCBI): domain Eukaryota; kingdom Metazoa; phylum Chordata; class Cladistia; order Polypteriformes; family Polypteridae; genus Polypterus; species Polypterus senegalus. The sequence goes on from NC_053161.1 coordinate 84,603,247, forward strand.
AAATACCAGAAATTAAAATGTAAAATCAAGTCCCGATTTATCCACAGGAGAACTTATCCGCGAATATATATGGTAGATTAATTTTTTGCTATAACATTAATGTTTGTTTCTTCTGCTGCTATCTTTTTAATTTACGCTTTTCTATAGATTCTGCTCCTCCAATTATTTCCAAAAGCTGATGATTAGCAGTGAACAGTGCAAATGACAAAGAAGACTAAAAGGGAGCAATGAATTAAGAAGCAGTTCCTGCAAATGAACAGACAAGTGACTATGGCACAGAAGTCACTGCTCTCCTTTAGCGTTCAGTGTTTTCAGGATTTGAATACAACTAAGAGAGCAAATTCTATAAGAAAAGGTACATTTAAAAGGAAATGGCAAATGTATCTTCAACATTTAATATTTTGCCAAAAAATAACATTTTTTCTTAGAATAGGAAAATTAAAAGGACAACTCTTCTAAAGAACAAGACCAATTAGAAGTAAGAGTGATAGACTGATTGAATAAAATGGTTAGAATAAAAAACCCTCAACCACAAGACTGATCATACAAACCACTTTACTAGAATATTACACACTCTATAGAAATTGTTCATCAAGCAAATGCAATCTGAAGCTGTTAAAGGTAAAAAAAAAAATAAAACTCACATTAAAGTTTAGTAACATTATTGGAAAAGCATTTTTTTTTATTAGGTTATGTGGGTTGCTTTGGGTTAACAGTCCACGTAAGAGCACATAAGACCTTATGAAAAGTTTTGATGAGAACAGATCTCTCAGTGCAACACATATTGTCAATCTCTATTCACATACGTCTATCAAGAACACTATCACAAAAGTGTTGCTATCTGCTTCACTGTTTGGTAACGTATTCCATTCATCTATTGTTCTTTCTGTGAAAGCATTTGTCAATTATCTTTTGTTCCCTAAGCAGCTATACCAATACGTAAGCTGAACTTTTATTCTGAAATGAGGAAAATGCTGGTGCTGGATCATTTTTTATGCTGTAGACAAGTTCAGCCCTACTGCACTCAGAATAAGACGAAAAGAGGATGGGACGATATCTAATCCACAGCAAGCACTTAATCAGCTGTTTTTTGTTCATTAACTTTTGAATATTTTTCAGCCGTGCAATTTTTAACATATGGACTTACAAAATGCAATTAGAGTGAATGAGCATCCAAAGGTGCAAACACAAATAAACAGTCACTTTACTGCCATCATCAGCGGCTGACCTTCTTGTGTACAAAAGACTGACTACTACATGGAGGTTTATGGATACAAAGGTGGATGGATGGACAGATAGAAAGTCCAAAAAGAATGGACAAGTGCTGACAAAAAACAGTAGGAAGGATGCTGCTGGGTTGTCACTGAAACTGAATGTGACACACTGAATTTATTTCTTCCAGTTTTGATCTTCATGTTTGCCCTGTCTGATGTAACACTTACTGCTTCTTCCCTAGTCGATTTATTAAAATGTTATGATTAAATGTTAACACAATTTCTAGTTTATATTTACTGAAGCAGACCAGAATATTTATTGTGCTATATTTTTATCATCAGTTCCAAGTATTTAAGATCTTGGCTCTGAGTCCATGTTCTCTTTCAGCCTGAAACAAAACTGTTGCTGTAACCGCTCAGTTTATTATTAGCAAAAAAAATAAATACAGAAAAAGCATGAAGGAATAAAGTCATGGGAAATAATAGCACAGAGCCAACTCCATGAATTAAATACATCTATAGTAAGGTATTAGCTGAAAATGTACATTTTAGCAAAGTTATCCCAGCCTTGAGCAAAAAACTGACATTTCAAGTCCACACCTCACCTTGTAGACTTTAAAACAAGAACCATTCATTTGTTTTGGTCAGAGAGCAGAATTCCCCTAAATAACATCTCAGTAGAGGGAGTGTGCTGTTAGTTCAAAAAAAATTAAAAAAAAAAGCCCTTGGAAATCTGAACGCTTGTCAAAAGATTTGAAATATCTGAAAACTGTTTCAAAACATAGAAAGCAATTCCCTATACAGAAAGATTTTTCTCTGTTAAATGTTTTATGAGACCAAATGGCTTCTTTCAGTCCCAGTGGTGATGGACTCCTTAGCTGTTTTTAACACTCAAGACCACTGCTAGGTGACAGAAGCAAAGGCAGAAAGAGACAAGAGCTGGATTTTCTAATGGCATAGAAAGAGAGAGAGAGAGAAATAGTGACGAGATCTCAGAAATGCCCTAACACTCCAAACATTAAACATTAAAGAAGACAGAGTCAGGGGAGCTAGACAGACTGCAATTACTGTATTAGCATCACTTTACATGCACTTTCCACAAATGCCTGCATGTGTGAATCAAATCTGTCAACCTAGGAGTTTCCCGCTTTCAGAAATGTTTCCCCCCCATTAAATCGCCTGTTCAACAATACATTACATTTGTTATAGGCCACCCCACCCAGAGGACATGACCGAGCACGAGAGTTCAGATCACACGAGAGGTCCACTAAGTGAGAGGCAGGCTTTATGAAAAGTGGAAAGCAAATATATTGTTCATAAAACAATAATTATTATTCAAAACAGGGAAGAGATTCCTGAGGTCCATCACTGCCAGTATAAGTGCTTAGTTTTAAGCTTCAGTAAATCTGTGAAAAACAGGAATGGCTCAAGGATGTGTTGATTTTTGAAAGGACAATACAAATGGTCACTTAACATAGAACACTGGACTCATGCCACCGCATAAGGAATAAAGCGTCAAAAATAATTCATCAACGACATTCATTTACTTTGTCTTAAATACCATAAAACATTTTTTTCAAACAATCCTCACTGTCAGCGATTCATTTATCTAAATAAGTTCACAAATAGCTCAACATCCTCATTTCAATTTAACAATTTAATAAACTGCATATAAAGTTAAGTCACTCCTCTAAATTATCACTAACAAATTTGTGTTTGTTATTTCTGTTTTATACAGGTGACAGGATACATCTCAGTAAATAATTTGGTGAACAGTCTAGTTTGAAATGTTTAATCTTACTATGCTGAACCATCGAGGACTCAACTCTTTAGCACATCTCACCCTTCTGAGATTTTCTGGTACTCTTACAGTTCTCAGTGGTCCAACAAATACACCCTTCATACTACCAATAGGTTGAGATTTATCAGAGATTAGATTTAGCAGAGATTTATCAGTTCAAAGCAGTGTTAAAAGAGGAGGATAAATTGAATACAAAATTTCGTTGCACCTCTGTTAGAGATCTATCCTGTAATTGTGAACACATACTGTAATTGTTGTCCATAGTCGCTGAAAATGCATTTAGCATACAATGCTGCCACCATGACTGGACTTCTGCACAGGCTAAAGGGGGTTGCAGGGACCCTAACATTAATGAAGAGATATGAAAACTATTTGTTCTTTGTTTTTCAAAAAGTATTCATGCCAATGGATAGGCCGATCCAGTCCTCTTTAACTTTTTTACCATTATGCCTTAGATAACTGTTCCACTCTAGTCTCACACACACACCATCATTTCCAAGTTTACACGTCTCGAGTGAACTGCAGGAGGTGAGTGATGGAGGATGGCCGTTGAAGAGCATTTTCGGCAGCAGAATACGGGCTGTCGAAACAAACATGCCCGTTACTCAATTTAAGCTGCGATACATAGTTGATAAAACATTGCTGAAATCCGGAAAGATTTTTATTGCATATAATATGGAGAGGAACAGAGCAAAATCAAAGCAAGTAAGTCCAAATAAATTACACAGCCAACGACCATCTGATAATGAAATGTGAACCACAAGTGGTCTACGGACCACTGGTTGAGAACCACTGCCCTACACTACAAAGAGAGACATGGTCATATTAAGTCAAGAATGAGACCGAAGGCAAGAATGTGCATTGCCATATAGGTTGAAAGTAATATATCATGTGACCTACATGTCACATAACCAGCAATGGACATAGTTGTAATAACAGTAAACAATATGACCGAGGCCATGAGATATGGGCACAAAATGGAGGCATCCAGAAAGCAAACTGGCATTCTTGTGGCATCATCAAACATAACAATAAATTAAAATAACAATCAAGACAGCATATTGCAATCTGTTGCACATTAGAGCAACAGGCAGAGAAAAAGGGACCAGGACATTAAACAAAGCTAAAGAAAAGCAAAAACGTAGTCAGACCAAGTATCAAAAGTAAAATGAAATCCTAACTAGCAGTCAAAAAGACAGAAATCTGTTCTCTGTGCTGCATTGCACAGTGGCTTCCTGGGTGCCTTCATCTGTTGATGCAAAAAGTCACCATGTCTGTCTGTAGTACCACATACCTTACTTAACGTTGTGTTCATTATTGCGCGTTGACCGTTTATTTTATTCTTATTCATGTAGCTGTGCCTAAATAAAAAATGCACATGCTTTTGAATGTCACGTCGTATCCGTAAACTTAGATTGCCTGGAAGTCTGAGGTGCTGAACTTTATAACATCCTGACTTGTGAGGTTACACATAGCATAACCCCAAACATCACTCCATAGTCAAATCTAGGAAACGACTAAACAAAAGACACAAAATGGGGATGCCTATAGAATTTCAAAATGGCACAGTAAGGAGACATAATAGTTCAGTAACTTAAAAATGAAATAATTTGAGAAAACTAATAATTGGAACTGGGTTCTCCAAACCATAAACCTCTAGTACAATTTCTAAAGGAAGAATTAATGTCACATTACATGTGAAACAATTACATTACAAATGCTAATCCCAGCAAAATCAACAAAAACCCATGTATCAGACTAATGTAACTTATACTAAACAGATCATAAAAGCAGCAATGTAAACGCCAAACAGAAGAAAATCATTCTGGAAAATAAACCAAGGATAATGTGTCATTTTTGTGAATAACTACTGCCCATTCAGTGGACCGTTTAACTCAAATGAAAGAGAAAAGTAACAAGTGGTGAAAGCATGAAGACTTAACTGACAGTTTACTGGCACCACAATCCCAATTCAGTAGACATACATAAGAACCTACGAAGACCAGCAAATGTAATGAAACAATTTAGTCTCCTATGCTTTTTTACACATCACTGATATAAAAAAAATAATGAAGATGACATTGAAATTTAAGCGATAGCTGATACTGCGGAGGCAGCAAGAACAATTCAAACAAATCTGTACAATATTCAGAACTGGTTTAATAATAGGATAATGAAGTGAACATAGAAAAGTAGAAAATGCTAGATATAGGAATAGGGAATGTTAATTATAAAACTGTAAAAAATGGAGGACAATGTCTTAAGAGTACCACTGTAAAGAGCTTAAGCAATGAGCAGATGCAATTAAAAGGCAAATAAAATGCTAGGTTAAATTGTAAAATTCCTTAAATATAATTCAATGGACATTATTATGCTCAGACTACATAATGCACTAGTGAGACCACACCCAGAGTACTTTGTGCAGTTTGGTTTTCCCCAATACAAAAAAAAAGACATAGTGGCACTTAAAAGGAGTCTACAATGACAGATTCAAGGAGTTTCATCTTTGTAGTCTCAAACAGAGGAAGTTACTTAGGGACATGAATATCTTTAAAATCCTTATAGTCATTAATAATGCAAATTATGTGGATGAAATATAAAAACCATATACTTGAGGACACCAGTGAAAATTCAGGCAAGTGTATTTAAAACTGACCACCAGTAAGCACTTCTTTGTTCATAGAGTCAAAGGAATCAAAGGAATAGTATAAGCATACACCTTGGCAACTTTTAGAAGTATCAGGATTGGGTAACTGGAACAACTTATCAGCAGTCTTAGCTAACCAAATGAGACTGATGAACTGAATAGTGTCCTCTAGTTTGTCAAACAACTGTTGGTTTCATTTACTGCCTCTTAAAGGTGAAGAGTGTGAACACAAAGTCAAGTCAAGTGATTTTATTGTCATACCATCTATACACAGTATTGCAGCAAACACTGCCATGAAATAATGCTCCCCAGGACTGTGGTGTAACATACTGTATATCGAAGATGACTTTCCTATAAGATTCAAACAAAAATATACCTTGAAGGCAAGAGTAGTCTTTTCAGAACACCACACATGGGACCCAAAAATCCAACAAATGTCACATTATTTTTTTATAATCATAGTTTTTGGAAAAATTAAGGTGCTCTTCATGTTCTCATAGTCATTCATAATATTGCTATTGGACACTACCATATACTGTACACTCCTGAAGCTTAGCATTGTCATGGCCCAGAGAGTTTACTTGATATTGTACAGTACTTATTATACTTTAATATTACAATAAAATCATTTTTGTAATGCAAGTGACCATCAACCTATGCACTTCATAGCAATTTTTATTGCAGGAAGTGACAGCCTATCTTTCCACCAGTTGACACAAGGCAGGAATCCACCCTGAACGGAATGACACCAACCCTGGCCGATTAGCTCTGCAGCATGTTCTGAGACTGTGGAAAGAAAATTGTAATATGAGAGAGAGAGAACAATTAAACCCACTGGAAGAGAACAGGCAAACTAAACATTGGGAATGAACTGGCGTCAAGGCCCTGTGAAACAACATCACTACCAACCCTCTGTGCCATTCTGTCACGCATTCATGTGGCTTTTAAAGAGACGTTTCTATTTTTCTATAAAATGTTATCATCAAAGCATACTTTTTAAACAATAACAGGAAAGGCAGTAAAAGCTTTAAGCAGCCTCCATCTGCACAAGTTTTACAATTGAGAATTTGATTCCCCTTGGAAACTGACAAATGGTTATCTCTTCTGTTTGAAGTCAACAATGAAAGCAGCACTTCCACTTGGCGTATCGCATTTCATTTGGCACCCTTAGATTGATTCGTCAACATGTCACAAATAATTCTGATAAATCAACTTTGACCCTGGGAGCAAACAACATGAAAATCGCAGATTTTAGTTGTAAACAAAACAAACATGGTAGAGCCAATATACAGTAAATGTTTCCAATCACCAGTGATCAGTGACTTTTGCACTACAAGAAAAAAATTGTCTTGAATGTTTCACTTACTGCAGTGGGCTGGCGCCCTGCCCAGGGTTTGTTTCCTGCCTTGCGCCCTGTGTTGGCTGGGATTGGCTCCAGCAGACCCCGTGACCCTGTAGTTAGGATATAGCAGGTTGGATAATGGATGGATGGATGTTTGACTTATGAATTTTATGAATTCTAATATCAACAAAACTGCAGGTCATACTGTAGTGAATAAGGACATCACCTTTTGTGACCCCTGCCTTTTGTGCAGGTTAACACAAATATAGCATAATGTGGAATCTGTATGCTTATGTCAGTAAAAAAAAAAGTACAAATAAAAAAGAAATCAAGTTAGAATGTTATTACTTAATCCAGTATTTTTTCGTCAAAGTTCCTCCTAATAATTTACATTCTTCTTGGACTATTTGCCTCACTATATCTTGAAGCAGCCAAGTTGGTGTTATTAACTGGCTCATTTTCTGATAACCTGCATAGCGACAGCCAGACAATATGAAGCAAAGCACATGACAGGGGGGCATACTTCACTCATGTCATTTTTGGTGAATATGTTTTTCATTTTGCATGTCTAATTATAAAAGTGTCATTTCCCCCTAATGCATCAGCATGATAAAAAACAGAGGTAGACAGAAAATTTATCAGTGTCTAAAAAGATAACTTCAAAAGCAAATGAAAATTTACCTGTAATTTATATGTAATCAGAATCGTGTCGTCATAAGGAAACAGTCAAGAGTGCGCCACAAGGCAAAGGCCACTTATGCATTTTGCTGGTTTTTGTTTTTTTTTTTTTTAAATGGTGCCAGAACAGCGAAAGAAAAGCACAGGCAAGAGGTGAAAAGTGCTTTAAAGGGAGCTAGCTTCTCCTCCCCTGGGACCTGACATTCAAAAGGTATAAATAAATAGAAATCTAAATCAAAGTCAAAATACAGCAGAACGAACCAGGCTGTCTGCTGTACAAGCTGCTGATTAAAGGGACAGCAAGTATAGATCTGTTTGGGTCTCATGTTGTATGCATTGATTGAATTAAACTGAATTAATGTGAATTGTTAAAATAAAACGAAAAAGATCTTTCTGTGTAGCACCATGTATAGGTGCTGTAATTCATCTGAGCCCCCAGTGTGAAGTGCCTCATGTCAGAAACTGAAGTAACTCATTCTCTACTTAGATCAGTGCAAATCTGACCAAGAAGGCAACACTCCAGTGGTGATGTCACTCCTTTAATTTCCCCATGAGTGTCGTGATCTTGCACCATAAAATTACAAATGCGTAATCTTCAAGACAGATAGGATCTTAAAGCCAGAAATCTTTTAGTACATTGCCGGGAACTACTTTATAATAACTTTCATTTTCTTCATTATTATTTCTTTACAAATCTTTACAACAGATTAAGAGTCACAGCTTTAGACTAGGTACTACTGAAAGATCTACAACTAATGAATAAATGGTTTTGTAAAAATATAAAGAAGCATTATATCATGTTTGTTAATGACTTATTAACAAAAGTTATTACACATTGTTTCCAAGTCAAGAAACATCTTTTATTGACAATTATAGTTGTAGGAATGTGCATATTCATGTTTGTTAATAACTTATTAAAAAAAATGTTTTATACATTGTTCCAAATATTTTAATTAGTTCAAAATCACAACACAAAAGGTGAAGCTTAAAGTGAAAAGAGCCACTGTAACTTTAACCATAAAGCAAAGTGAGCGATGAAATCCAAATAAAACAATACTTGTGAAGATGACCTAAGGGACCAACTTGGAGAGATGAGAGGGCTGAATCCAAATGCCACAGTGAAGAGCAGCAGCTCTTAAACCTCCCTGAGGCGTCTGTGCTCATGATTGTCAGGGCACCCCAGGGAAATGGGCTAACTAGAGGCTATGCCCCTTAGTAATTAAACTAATCAAGGGAATAGGGAAAAGGGGTCACATTAAAAGAAACTGAAAAAAGAGAAAAGATGGAGTTGGGGGCAGGACTAGGTTCGGGCCATGACAATGAGTGGATTTATTCCCTTAATATTCCCCTACTAGTAAAGTTCTGCACTCATACAATTGTTTGCCTGTTTCTACCACTGGAGATCAAGCAGGTTGAATTTGGGGACTGAAGTGACAATGTAGGGACTTTATATTGGATGACAGAATTCAATGCAATCTAATATTTAAATAAATCCAATTCTGTAACAAATATTTACCCTAGAAACGGTTTTAGCATTTTTTATTCCAACAATAACCATTCATTTTCTGAGCCATGATCAGAGGCATTCCTGTCTGCCCCCCAATTGATCAAGGAATACCAGAGTTTAGTTTTCCTTGTTCTTCATTCCCCACTGCCCTTACCGTACCCTTACCTTAAAAAACTGCTTTTACTATACAGTATTATTTAATAATTTTATTGCTCTCTGGTGGCTTAAAAAGCTAATTTAGGAAATCTGTTTAAGATTGTCCCTGAATGAGTGAAAATGCTCTGTGAAGGACTGATGCACCATTCAGAAATAGAACCTGCTTTGCTTCCAAAGCTATCAGGATAGTCTCAGGATTCTCTTGGTATTGTAAAAAAATGCATAAGTTTGGAAAAAGAAAGAATAAGTATTCATAATCTCAGCCTACTTAATGTAATTCAGCATTGCACAGGCTCAGTAGTACTGTAGAAGTGGTGTTGTGGTTGTTTACTTCTTTTCATACAAGGAAATTAATCCACATTGTTTAAATTGTGAACTTTAGAACGGAGAGGACATTAGGGAAGTCGGATGGAACATGTGGCTGTACACTCTAGCACCAGCCACGAGTGTTTTTTATAAAGGATAACTTAAGCTCTAAGCCACGACATCCGACACAACTTTGACACCTGACATTTCACTTACATAAGAAAGCAAAGGAATTATTTTTCCTGGTGAGAATAACTTTCTTATTTATTTAGAACAAAGACAAGTGGGTAAAGGACAACTCTCTACTATATAAGATGGCTGTTATTACGTCTCACACAGAGTTGCATGTGCACATTAATTATACTGCTGCAATGGTAAAATCTAAATCTTGCAATGTCATAATCCAGCCAGGTCTAATTATAAAAGATTAATATTATATTATACATACTGTATTAATCATATCCACATAATATTAATTACATCAGGAACTAGGCACCACTTTAGAGTCAACTTAATACAAACATTATCAGGGAAAAAATACAAACCTAGGAAGACTGTTAAGGCTGACAATGAAATGCAGCCAAACTTAATGGGATGACCAAAATAAGAGTTGTTTAACAAGCCAAGAATTTAACCAGAAGACTAATTGAGAGTTTGTCAAACTCAAAACATAACTGAAAAACCTTAAATCAAAAAGGGTAAGCCAAAAGTGCAACTGTTTGAATTGTAGTCTAACAATTGTAGTCTAACGTGTGTTGCACCAATGACATAATTCACATAATGAGAAACAGCTACCATGACACAAGATGGTGATGACTAGAAGTACACAAAAGTAATGATAATCCATTTCAAAATAAACAATACATATATGCAAATAAGGAAAAAAACAAATGTATTGTATAAATACAAAGAAAAACATCAGTCTGGGAAGGAATCAAGACAAAAGTACAAGGACACAAACAAGTCTCCTGGAGCTGTGAATCAGGTATATAGACCACTTCACTACCTTGTCACAGCATGAATGAATTAATCCACCTCCAAGGCAGGCACCACCAGCTCTGAGCAACTCAATACATTTAGGCATGTAGACATTATGAAGGTGACATGCTGAAGTTCAAACCGAATATCACAATGGGGAATATAGGTGATTTAAGTGACTTTGAACATGGTATTGTAGATGGTGCCAGACAGGTTAGTCTGAGTATTTCAGAAACATCACTTGATTGACTGGGATTTTCACATGCAGCCATCTCTAGGATTCATAGAAATGGTCCAAAAAAAAGGAAAATATCCAGTGATCAGCAGTTCTCTGGGTGAAAATGCCTTGTTGATGCCAGAAATCTGAGGAGGATGGTCAGACTGGTTTGAGCTGATAGAAAGGCAACAGTAACTAATATAACCATTAGTTGCAACCAAGTTATGCAGAAGAGCATCTCTTAATGCATAACACATTGAACCTTGAATACAGCAGCAGAAGACCACACTGGGTGCCACTCCTGTCAGCTAAGAACAGACAACTGACTCAACAAAACTCACCAAAAGTTGGACAATAGAAGACTGGAAAAATGTTGCTCTAATGAATCTTGATTTCTGCTCCAACATCAACAACATGAAAGCATGGATCCATCCTACCTTGTATTAACAGTTCAGACTGGAGGATGTGGTGTCATGATGTCGGGGATGTTTTTTTGCCACACTATGTACCCCTTGTACCAACTGAGCATTGTTCAAATGCCACAGCCTCCCTGAATATTGCTGTTGACCATTTCTTTTCCATCACTTTATGACCGTACTGTATCCATCTTCTGATGGCTACTTTTAGCAGAATAACACACCATATCACAAAGCTCAGATCATCTCAAACTAGTTTCTTGAACAAGAGAATGAGTTCACTTTAACTCAAATGGCCTCCACAGTCATCAGATCTCAATCCAATAAGAGCACTTTTGGAATGTGGTGGAACGGGAGATTTGCATCATGGATGTGCAGTTGAACAAATCTGCAGCATCTGTGTGATGCTGTCATGTCAATATACACCAAACTTCCTGAAGAATATTTCCAGAACCTTGTTGAATCTATGCCACAAAGAATTACAGCAGTTCTAAAGTCAAAAGGGGGTCCAACTTGGTACTAGCTAGGTGTACCTAATAAAGTGGCCAGTGAGTGTATGTATTTGATGTTATTGTTGACCTCTTGTTTTACCCTAACTTTAATTATAATATATTGTTGAATACATTAGCACTCTGACATTATCGAACATCATATCAATAAGATCATCAATGAGAAGTTATTAATACAAAGGTCAATTGGCTTGAATTAAGAGCATCCATCAATCCATTTCTTCACATTCACTATTAAATACAGGGTTTCTGGGTGACTGATCCTATCCCTCACAATAAGGCAGGGACAACCCAGTATGTGATGTCTGAAGTGTACAGGTAATGTTTATGCAATGGAAAGACTATGCAGACGCCACACACCTATGGTGTCTAGGTTACGAAATTAAAACCTGTACATCTACGCTGCTAATCATATGAATGTGCGACTTATTAAAATTTAATTAATAATGTTAAAAAATATGAATTCTATATTAATGTGCTTGCTCATCTCATTTGGCTCATTTGAGTTTATAGTTTTGACCTCCTTACTCCCAAAACTGAACAAAGATCCACAGCTAAAGATACAGATACCCTAAACAGAAGTTCAACAACTACTGAATGTGTTTCTGTTCACCCTTTGAACATTTTTGCCAGTTTCCCCTACAATGCTTGATGACAACCAAACCTCACATTTCCCGTATCTTTGTTGCATCACTTGCTGATTGATCTCTGAACCAATATTTATGGGCCTAGAATCTTATGCTTATAACTCTTTTGGTCACAAGCCTATACTTGCTTGCAAGTGGCAGAAAAGCTCTAAAATCCTAAAATAAATGCATGACTTTGTTGAGAGACAAACCGTTTTGAAGATCAGGTGGAGGTTTTGAAATTCTGAGATCTGAGCTTGTGATAAGTGAGAGAAAAATCTAAGTCACGTGTTTCACACTTTATATACAGCAGAGCATAGGAAACGCATTCAGAGGGTGCTGTCAGTTTAGTGCACCATTGATTCGCTGGCATTCACGTAGTGATTTATATCTTTATTATTGTGATGATGATGATTATTATTATCATTATCATTCACTTCAGACTTTGCAGTTTCAGCAGTCTCATGTTCCCCAGGGCCTAATGCCTGAAACCAACCTGTGCCACACACTGCATTTGCTATAAAGTAATTAACTAGCTTGACTGAGCAGGAGGTAAAAGAGGGGAAAGAAAACGTAAGTTACACATGGGGACCATACTTACAGACCTGCCCATGTCACTTCAGCTGGAAGAAGAGCAAAAAAACGACAAGAGAACCAGAGGCAGGATAGAAAACAGTCACTGCTCACAGCTTCTATCACGTACAGAATTACATTTTTATTCATGCAGAAGATTTTTTCCATATTCTCTTGACAAGTCATTACAGCAGGGATTCCTGGACACCGAGACGGACTCATTTTGTGCTGCAATAACACTCTACACCTCGTCTCCAGCACAAGAAATGGAAACTGATTGCCAATTAAAGGTGGCTTATTTCTGGCATCTACAATGGGATAAAGCAAGCTCCCTTTTTCACAGAGGGCTCTATCTCAAGTCAATTAACTGGCAGGATTTCAGTTTTAAACAAGACGCCGAGACACTTGGAAAAGAAGGGAAAAGTTTGACTTTCAACTTACCTGGTTAAATGTTAACCATCAAATAAGGCAGTGAAATGTTCATTCTGGTGCCTGTCTGTTTCTTCCAGTCACTGTCTTCTTTTCAGAGGCACTTGTACTTGTACACAATCAGCTCGATCCGTGAGTGTGTCGGTAAACATGCCAACAAATGATTGCAGACTGTGGCAGACTTGTTAAGCCCTATGTCAAGCGCACTGCATCTGACACTGCTTGTCTGATCTAGCAGATGAATACAAGGGCTCAATGTCTTAGGACTGTGCAGACATAAAAAATGCAGGCAGAGGATGTAGGAGAGCATTTCCAAAAAAAATCACAGAACAAAAAGGTTAGTTTTAGCTCATCTCCAACTCTCAGAAAATGACCCTTGTACTGGAATCAGAGAGCGAGACTTGCTTCCCAGGAAATACGAGCGGTTTACAAAACCAAGGATTCAATAAATAATCATAAAGCATCCATTCGTTTTCTGAATCTGCTTAATCTAATTTTAATGTGTAGGAAGCAGGAGGTGACCCGACTAATAGAGGGTGCTAGGCAGGAAGCAATGGGACATTATCACAAAGCTCACATATACACACACCCCCACCCCAATTGGGGTCCCAAATCTGAGCTGTGGATGTACAATTCCAATACATATCTTTAGCACGTGGGAGGATAAAAATATAGAAAACCCTGAAGACAACAGGACAACATGCAAACTTAACATCTTGAGACAAGCAACATAGACACATGGGACAAATAATCGAGTACTGTAGTAAAGAATAGGAGTTTGGGGAGTTTCAGATATTAACTTGATGTCCCATGAAGGTGCATCTAGGTGAACAGCATTGGTGAGTTTGTTGTGCTGAATGGCCCGTTCTCGTCACAGTTGTTCTAATGTTCTAATGACATATACAATGATAGATCGGTGATCCTGCAGTTGTTAGGCAGCAGCACTAATCACTGCACAGGCATAATGCTCTCTAGAAGATATTAATAATACATGAGCAGTATGACTGTTTTTCTCTATGAAAATGTGTTCCATTCCAAGTTAGAACTTTTATTCTACTATTCTAGTAACACAATACAATAGGGCCTTTTGGAGGCTTGCTGTAGTGAATTGCTTAGTCACTTATAGCTATTTATCACAAAGCAAGCCTTTGTTCATGGTCTTCTTACATAATAGTAACTAATAAATTATTTAATTCTGGGAAGCCCCTGTTCTAACGTTTTATAGGTTTTAATAGAATTTCATACTCAATCCTATAAGACACAGGGAGCCAGTGAAGACAGAGCCGGATGGGTGATATCTACTAGCTGTTGCGGGTCTGTGCAAGGACTCTTGTAGCAGAGTTTTGAACCAACTGAAAATGAGATGACATTAGAAGGGGCAAATTTATTAATTTAGGTAGTTTACAAGCCTTGAATTTTACACCGTTTGCCTTGTTCTCCCTCTCAGGGGTGGGGATCAGTTTGTCCTTAACTCAATTTTTCTTTTTGTAAAAACTTGATTGATTTGTATGGATTGCAATAAAAATAAAAAAAAGAAGGGGCACCTGCCAGAAGTGAGTTACAGTAGTCAAAAGCATGAACAAGTTTTTCAGCATTGGAAAAGGACAGGAATGAGAGAACACAGGATATGCTATGAAGAAAGAAGAAAGAAAGTTTCCAAAATGATAAATATAAGTAGAATAAGAGAGAGGGGGTAATCAAAAATGACACAAAGATCCCTACCAGAAGAAGGTATTATGACATCATCACCAAGGGTGATTGCAAAGGAGCTCATGTTCTTAAGCTTAGCTTTAGTGCCAATTAGCATGACTTCAGTTTTGTTAGTTTAAATTTAAAGAGTTATATTCCATCCAGGTATTAATTTCACTGAGGCAAGTTGTGAGCTGAGAAAGCTCTGATGAACTTTCACTTTTGACACTGCAATAGATCTGATTATCATCCGCATTTAAATCCAGTCCAAAGCTACAAAAAAGGGGAAGCATGTAGACACAGAAGAGCAGAGGACCAAGGACAGAGCCACAAAATCTTCCTGAGCGGGACCTGCTGCTGCCAAGATTAACAAACATTTGCCTATCAGTCAAATAGGACATAAGCTGCTAGATGGCAGTGTCAGGGATATGCAGAATCTATATATACAATTCACTAAGGCAAGACACCCATGGAAAGCAGGCCGGAAGGGGCGTGGATTCACTAAGCCGCCGACAAGTAAGACACCTATGGCGCACGCAGGAAGGAGCCACGCCCACCAACTCCAAGACCATTGGATACGACGACAACTCGCAGAACCACGCCCACCAACTTGGACGCGACGACACAGAAAAAACGGTGTCATTTATATTCGTCTGTCGTAGAGGCCACATGCACCTCTGTGCCACGTTGACTGTTCGTAGCGGCATGTTTCTCGCGGAGGTGAATCGCTATATGCAGCGTGTAAAACGGTTTGCAAGGGGTATCCCATGGGATCCTTAAAACAATCCTTTACAACTGAGGTTAAAACACAATGAAGTAAGCAGTCTTTAAAAACCGAGTTTTCGGTTACGACGCACAACCGCGTGCAACATAGCCAAAACCGCACAGAGCAATGAAAAGTCTACGTGAGTCACAGGTGCATGTGGACTGTGCAAAGACGACAATGACTTAAGTGACGAGTTGGAGGTGGGCACATGAGCAGGTAGGGCACGATGGCGGTTCGCCAGTTTTCAGTCATGGACGATTGTGTGTTGGTTCGTTCTGTGCATTGTTACAATGTTGCTTTTCTTGCTGATTTATTACATTACCGATTTTTCAAATGTTAATTTGGCTAGTATTCTACAGTATATTATGGACAGCAAAATATCGTGCTTGACAGTGTCAAATGCTGCCCTGAGTTCTAACTGAATTAATATGCTGTTTTTCCCAGAGTCTGCTGCTATAAGCATATCATTACTTACTCAGACCAGAGCAGTTTCACAGCTGTGCTGTGCTCTTAATGTCCCTATTAAGACCAAAGAAAGCTTTTGTTAAGGTCTTCTTACTTAGCAATAATTTACAGATACACCTGATAGCATCTCTTTTAAAGTGTTACAGTTCTGATTATCTGTAAATACAAATAATACCTTTTTTAAATTAGTATTTACTTATTTATGTTTTGGTCCTCTATAACCTTGACCCAAAATAACGTGTCCAGAAAATGAACCAATATTCCTCAATTAACATCTGCTATGGTGGTGGACTGCTCTGTTCAAACTATTGACCTGCCTCTGGAAATGTGGCTACCCAGATCAACAGCTATTGCACTATGCAGTTTTTTTCCTGTAGCATTATGGCACAAACTTTATGTTTATCCCACAAATTCAAAGCAACTTTTAGAAAATCGACAAATTCATCATAGCTGCCATGTGAACCATTTACAGTGATATGCTAGAATGGGTCTGGGATGAATTAGACTACAGGACTGATGTGTGCCGTCTGACATAAGAGGTATCTGAGTACTTGAAAATGTTAAAAAAACAACTTATGAAAATCCTGGGTAATACTGTGAAAAGTGTTCAATTCTTTAAAATCATCCTATTTGCACAACAAATATTACAAATCTAACAACCTTGCCCAGTTCTTCTAGTGTTCTGAGAAGAGTCATCCACATGCTTGGAGAGCCTGGTTCCTACATGTATGTTTATTGATAAGGAAAAAGAAAATGGAATCTCTCCTGTGATTTCCAGTTTCTTAAATACTTTCCATTGCCAAGTAGGGCAGATTCCAAGTCTTTGGCAGAGGAAAGTCCTTCAACTAGTCCATGGAATTTGGCTTCACAAAGCAGCCAGGAGGAAAGTTTACAGGACACAGGCGATATAAAAGTGACCTGTGTACCCTTTTCTTTTAACACACACATATCTAGTTCTTTTAAAATTCAGCGGCTGTGTTGTTTGTGGTGGCGCATTATTTTACTAATCTACATAACAATCTGTATGTTGAGCAGTACCAGTAACGATAAATGTGTTTAATTATTGAGCTTTTATTCATGACAGTTCATTCATGTTAGAAGTTAAGCAAGAATAGAATATTGAAGGACACATGGCTTGCTTGATGGACCACAAAGCTAGAGGCTCAAACTCCATCATTGAAAGTGTCATTGTGCAACTTCTTTATGGGAGAATATACTGGGTCACCAATGAAAAAATGGTAAACTTTATGACAAGTAAAAAGAAAATCTAATGCATGCATCTCTAGGATCAATGTAACTGGACTTATGTAATTTTATTATACATCAGTATCCGCATAACATGCCACAACTCTGGACAGTGTGAAGGTGACTGCCCAGCAAAACCTCTAGACAATATTATGGTTATGTACAAAGATGTATGGAAGAACAACCCCTTCAACATAACAGTGACACACCATTTTGAAATTCTGGAGCACTTCTCCTCAATGATAATCAACATGAACATTCTTATATAAAATAACAATTGACTAGTTCACTAGCCAGAAAGTCTTTCAAATAGTTTAATACAAAATTTAAAATAAGAATGGCAAAGCAAACAGCTCATGCAACTTCTCTCTAAATATTTATTTGATCACTTACCCAACAGATCAACAGAAAGTGGAATAAATGTTGCAAATTCTTTCACTATGAGAACAGATAATGCCTCTGAAAGCCTGATGGTGCATCATAAAGCACTCACATCAGGTAAGAGAATATGATTTAGTCTAGCAGAGGATCCTAATCATGAGCACAACCATCATTCCAACAACAAACAGAACAGAAAGGTGAGTACAGCAACACACTGGTGAACCTAAGCTTGGATGTACATGACCAACGACTTCAATTCAGCTAAACAGCAGTGAACCTTAAAGAAAAGACTATGGGAACTAAAACACTGCATTACATGCACTTTCAACAGCTGGCTGAAAAAGAAAACCTCTCAGATCTCTGTGGAGATAAAGAAGAACATGGTGGGTAAATGATGCAAGGCAGTGAGCCACTGTAGATTAAACTGCAGTCCATGGCAGAATTCAAAAAAATATTGCCAATGTCAGCAACTGTTAATCAGCACCTAAGAAAACAGCTGTGGGATAAATACTGGATTGCTATAAGAACGATGATGCACATGTTTCCTCACAGACACATATCGTTGTCTCTATTCCAAGACGACAAGAGAGTAAGAATTTCATTGTACTATGTAGACATTACAATCATCTCGTGCTTTAACTTGAAATCCAGAAGAACACAACTAAAGTAGAGCCAATTCCACAGTGAAGGGTCTCTTTTCTTAAACTTACTATGATCCAAGCACAGTGATCCAAACAATGTTGCTGCACTTAGGAATCTTGTGGGCTGCTTCAGAATGAACAAATCCATGACGTGATGGTCTTCTATAAACATGATGTTTCTCTTATTACCTGTAGATCAACATGTTGAAGAGTCTCCATGGTTTCTCCAAGTTGGATTCTAAACTTTGGATCAATTTCTTTTTTTTTCCCCAATTTATACAACCTGGTAGTTATAAGTCCTGAGACCTACATTTACTGTATGTCTCAGTCCAGTCACTGCCTGTGTGGGTTCTGAACATTTTCTTCCTGTTCCTCTTTGATTATCTCCCACACCTCAAAAACATACATGTTATTAACTGAAGACTGGAAACTAGCCTCATATCAGTCAGTGTGTACAGCTTTGATACAGTCAATGGGTCAGTCCAGATTGGCTGGCTGGATGTGTGACTTCTGTGATCAACTGATGCCCCATTTGGGGTTGGTTCCTGCTTAACATCAGTTGCTCCAGGGGATGCAACAGCTCTCCATAAGCATGTATTGGACTGAGTGCTTTAAGAAATAAATGGCTTAAACCAATGGATGGATTCATCAGTGAGCTAAACTCTTCTAGCAGGTTTCTTTACATAACGGTTATAACCTGAACCTCAAAACCAAGAGAAGAGTAACTTTTGACCCAGTCCTACCCACCCCCAATTATGATTATTCTTGCAGTACCACCTTTTTCATTCCATCCATCCATCCATTATCCAACCCCCTATATCCTAACTACAGGGTCATGGGGGTCTGCTGGAGCCAATCCCAGCCAACACAGGGCGCAAGGCAGGAAACAAACCCTGGGCAGGGCGCCAGCCCACCACAGCCTTTTTCATTCCAAATCTGTTTATCATCCAAAAGCAGTATCATCGCTCTTAATATATTGGCAAATACTTTTATAAGTGTGCCAAGGGCCAGAAAGCATTACTTTTTAGCTTTTAACCTACTTATTTATTTTTGTTTATTTATTTTCAGGCATCTCATCTCAGAACAGCAAAGTATTTCAGTAAGTAGCCAAGAACATACCAAAGACAACACCACACTAACAACCATGAATTTCAATAGATTGTACTGTCAATAAAAGATGGAAAAAGAACATTATTGACTTTTGTTCACAGTAAACAGGTTAGTAATACAATATGAAACAACACAAACAAGTCAATTACACAAAATTCACTTCCAACCACACTCTTACACTTTCACATTACACAATCTTTCTGCCCCTCTAGCAAGCGGCAGTAGGTAGAAATCTTGAATGTATGGCCTTTGCAATTGTGCTTTGCATGGATTCGGTACTGCAAGTTATTCTGGTTTTGCAGGGCATAAACTGCCTGTCCTCTTCTTCTCTCCCCTTGGACTGGCATTCTGGATTGGTTATGGATCAAATTCTGGTTGGTGTGGGGGGAATGTGCTGCCATTTTTCCCAGGCTCTAATGCTTTTCCAAGCTCCTCAAGGAACAGAAAGTTCCACTCCCTTTTTTGTCTTTATCTTTGAAATCTCTTCCAAATAAGCACATAGACAATTTCTTCTCAATTACATTTCCTAAATTGCCCAATCAGCTTCTTGTAACCATTACCGCTTTATATTGTACATTTCTGTATATGCACAGCAACATCCTGATTCTTGCACATTTTAGATTTTCAAGCAGTGCATTTTCTCCACTAAGACACAGGTTCACACACTTTTTTTCCTTTCCCAGCTGACTTCAGTTAAACCAGTTTTTCCAGTGAACCCTCGTCTTAATGTCTCTGACCTCAAAGGAAAGATCTTGTGAACTATGGGCTACCATGAAGCACCTTTAAGAGGCTAGTGGTGCTGTGCCAAGGTGGATATTGCCATTGACCTGCTGTTTAAAATTAACAGAAGCAATGGGCAGAGAATGGCCTATCACACATTGCAACCACACAAATGTTAGACGTTTCTTAAGAAGCCGAGGCACCCAAAAATACATACTGTCTGAAATCTGCAAAGATGATTTATTATAGCATGAAGGCAGAAGTTATGCTTTTGCATTCACTACCTCGGCTATATTTGTGTCTCAGGATAATTCTAGGCTATACACACACACACACACACACACACACACTACAGGCAATTTTCTTTTCACATCAGAGCAGTAAATGAATTTTAGAGGCTGTAAGCCAACAGAAAGATTAAAGAGCCTAATTTCAAATTTGCACCAACAAATCACACTATATGTACAAGGACAGATTAGGAAAGCAATGCTGCCGTTTTAATTAAGCACAATGGACTGCAGTTGCTAGGCTGTAAAAACTGCCATATGATTCTTTACTTTTCAGAGGGCCTCAGGTGGTATAATTGGCAGTAATTGTTTTGATTGTTTGGCACCTCTGCCAATTCCGGATTCTCTAAAGTTGGCATGGCTGACAGAAAGACTAGGAGCGGCCAATTGTACTTCATTGTCTGCTTTATGTTCTTACCTCTATTTCTGTGCCACAGTGCCTTCTTTGTTTTAATGTTAATTGCTTTGTAAAGCACTTTGTTAATATGAACGGCAAAATGATAAATAATGATCAATTGATTAATGGATTGTCATTTAAATATTAAATATTAAAAAAAAAGTGAGCATGGTCTCTCTTAATTAGCCCGAGAAGAGTGGGTGTGTACAGACGTGGGATGAAACAATGAAAACAAAATTATGTCCGTTGATTGTTTCCATTTTGCATTCATTTCTGTTAGGATAATCTCAGATTTCCCACAACCCTGACTTCACAGAATTGGAAATAAATTTAAATGTTACTTTTTCAGCCTTCCAATTTATTCCCAGCACAATATTACACAAAGTTTAAGTGAACCCAAGTTGATTCTCAATATCATACAACTTCAATTAGCACTAAATAAGATGACAGTCCATCCACTTACTTATTTTAAATACACTATTTATTTTGTCAGTCTGTGATGAAACTAGCATTATATTGCAGCTGAATTCACTCACTTGTTTGATTCTTACTTTAATTCTTATTATGGCATTACTGGTTACATTTTGGGCCACATGGTGGTGCAGTGGTAGAACCGCTGCCTCACAGTAAGGAAATCAGGTTTCACATCCTGGGTTCTTCCCTGCATGGAGTTTGCATGTTCTTCCAGTGTTCACTTGGGCCTTCTTCCCACAGTCCAAAAATATGCTGATTAGAAATGCTATATTGGCCCTAGTGTGTATGTGTATGAACGTGCGTGTTCCTGCACTGTGCTTTCTGGGATTGGCTCTATCTTCCCCCGACTCTGCTCAGGATAAAGCAGGTTTGGAAAATGGATGGAAGTCTACATTTCTTTATGAGAGTGCTTTTTAAAATTAAGATCAATGGAGTGGAGCTAATATGCTCTATTAAGGCTCATAGACACAAGGCAGGAGCTGGATTAGCACCTCTAAATTGGCTCATATCCTTAAATATCCCTAAATCTGTTTTCAGAACCCGTTTATTTTCTTTTCCCAATCATAGCATGGGTACATAATATAAATCAGCCCTGAATGAAATGCCAGTTCATCACATGGCATCCTCATGTGGATGCCCTCCTTCACCCACATTATGATGTTTTAAAGCTATCAAGTAAGTTAACTTGTACATCTATTAGCGCATCTGCCGTGGAAATGAAGAGTGTCGGGGCAAGGTGGGTATGAAACTTGGACAGAGTGTCCGCTATTGTAGGATTCATATCATATCCAAAGCTGGCAAACATAAGAGTCATAAACCAGAGGTCTCTTTGATGTAACTGTCAGAACATGATGAGATGAGAACATGAAAATTTCATACCGACTGTAGGATGGGATTAGAACCTAGAACTCTAAGCTGGGAAGCTACAAGCTGTCTGAAAGGAAATAGGATATACTGTATACAGTGGTGTGAAAAACTATTTGCCCCCTTCCTGATTTCTTATTCTTTTGCATGTTTGTCACACAAAATGTTTCTGATCATCAAACACATTTAACCATTAGTCAAATATAACACAAGTAAACACAAAATGCAGTTTTTAAATGATGGTTTTTATTATTTAGGGAGAAAAAAAATCCAAACCTATATGGCCCTGTGTGAAAAAGTAATTGCCCCTTGTTAAAAAATAACCTAACTGTAGTGTATCACACCTGAGTTCAATTTCCGTAGCCACGCCCAGGCCTGATTACTGCCACACCTGTTTCAATCAAGAAATCACTTAAATTGGAGCTGCCTGACACAGAGAAGTAGACCAAAAGCACCTCAAAAGCTAGACATCATGCCAAGATCCAAACAAATTCAGGAACAAATGAGAACAGAAGTAATTGAGATCTATCAGTCTGGTAAAGGTTATAAGGCCATTTCTAAAGCTTTGGGACTCCAGCGAACCACAGTGAGAGCCATTATCCACAAATGGCAAAAACATGGAACAGTGGTGAACCTTCCCAGGAGTGGCCGGCCGACCAAAATTACCCCAAGAGCGCAGAGACGACTCATCCGAGAGGTCACAAAGACCCCAGGACAACGTCTAAAGAACTGCAGGCCTCACTTGCCTCAATTAAGGTCAGTGTTCACGACTCCACCATAAGAAAGAGACTGGGCAAAAACAGCCTGCATAGCAGATTTCCAAGACGCAAACCACTGTTAAGCAAAAATAACCTTAGGGCTCGTCTCAATTTTGCTAAGAAACATCTCAATGATTGCCAAGACTTTTGGGAAAATACCTTGTGGACTGATGAGACAAAAGTTGAACTTTTTGGAAGGCAAATGTCCCGTTACATCTGGCGTAAAAGGAACACAGCATTTCAGAAAAAGAACATCATACCAACAGTAAAATATGGAGGTGGTAGTGTGATGGTCTGGGGTTGTTTTGCTGCTTCAGGACCTGGAAGGCTTGCTGTGATAGATGGAACCATGAATTCTACTGTCTACCGAAAAATCCTGAAGGAGAATGTCCGGCCATCTGTTCGCCAACTGAAGCTGAAGCGATCTTGGGTGCTGCAACAGGACAATGACCCAAAACACACCAGCAAATCCACCTCTGAATGGCTGAAGAAAAACAAAATGAAGACTTTGGAGTGGCCTAGTCAAAGTCCTGACCTGAATCCAATTGAGATGCTATGGCATGACCTTAAAAAGGCGGTTCATGCTAGAAAACCCTCAAATAAAGCTGAATTACAACAATTCTGCAAAGATGAGTGGGCCAAAATTCCTCCAGAGCGCTGTAAAAGACTCCTTGCAAGTTATCGCAAAAGCTTGATTGCAGTTATTGCTGCTAAGGGTGGCCCAACCAGTTATTAGGTTAGGGGGGCAATTACTTTTTCACACAGGGCCATGTAGGTTTGGATTTTTTTTTCTCCCTAAATAATAAAAACCATCATTTAAAAACAAATATGCAAAAGAATAAGAAATCAGGAAGAGGGCAAATAGTTTTTCACACTGCTGATTTTTCTATTATAACACTTTCAAACCCATTTCATCCAATTCATGGTTGCCACATAATATTTCAGAAGCACCAGGCACAAGGCAGAAAACAGCCCTAGACAAGGTACCATTTCATCACTGGACCACTTTGGAATCTCCAGTTAACCTAACCTACATGTGTCTTGGGATTTGGGTGGAAAACTGAAGTATCCTGAAGAAAATTGATAGAAACACAAGAAGAACATGCAAACTCCACAAAGACATCATCTAGGAAATGGATTTAAACACTGACACAAATGTGTTGTATTGAGAAAATTCTATTAGTTGATATACCTGTATATGTAAAGCTGGAATGGTAAATTGTGATGGGGTCTAGCAGCTGCCCACTGAATTAAACCTCTTGCATCAAGCATATTTGGTGGTAAAAACAACTAGGACTCCTTCAGCAGTCATTTTCAACAGCGATCCATTACTGGACCTACTTAATTAAGCTCAGGGTTATGGAAAGACTATCCTAAAACAATTGCATACAAGAAAGGAAGCAACCCTGGATGAGGCACCAGTCCTTTACAAGGCACACAGATATGTTCCCATGGTCATTCAAATGCACCAATTTAGAGCTGCCAATTAACTTAAAAGGAACAACTTTTTTTTCTTGCTGCAACTTATAATTTAAGAAGAAAGAAAAGGACGAGAGAAGAGTGAAGAGTGATAATGACACATTGGAATAAAATAGATTCATTTCTGTAACCCAGCATGCCAAACTCCAGATGAAGACTCTTTAAGTACAAAAAGGGTTAATAAATAATGTCAAACTTCACTGGAGCGGCAGACACTGCCTAAAGTCTAATGTCCTTTCCGAGCCACTGCGGCCTCAGAGGGCAATCTCATCTCTGCTAAGAGGTTCTCGTTTCCATAGCCTCGGTACACCAGGGGCGGCCCTCTGCATTATCCACACTCACTTACACGACATCCACATCTCCCAGCCTTTCTTCTGTCAGTCAGAACCATATGATGCAAACTTTCTCCCTATGGAAACTGCCAAATCCAATCAGGAGAAGAGTACAAATATACAAAAAAAGGAAACTAAAATAAAATAAATAAATAAAGCGGGGATTGTTATTGCTAAATAGTAAGTACAGAACAGTGGTGCTTATCACACACATGTATGTGGTATTTATTTACTATAGATGGCTGCCAAAAAGCATTACCAAAGATCACCAGCATTAGACATTAAAGTATGTTATCTTTTGCTACTTCAAAGGCCCTCATGTTAATTTGGGTATCATTCACAACAGATTGCTTTTTTTTTTTCAGGCTCATACACGTAGGAAGCACGCTGTCGCCTGGCACAGGCTCTGGGCAAGTTGTGCACCTCTGCTGACTCTGCTCTCATGGTTTCATTGAGACTCTGGCTGCCACATCCCTAATGATTTGTTAAACATGATATGAGTCAATTTGCAGAGGTGCTGCCATATCCAATCAAAACAGACGAAACTGCAGGCTAACGCAAAGACTCCTGGCAGTTTCTAGGGAATGCCATGATGCAGGCAGCCTCCAATGAAAGCAAATCGCACTTTTAGCATCTGAGGTCTAGTCAGCCACTAATCGGGTTAGCACAACGAAAGTGTGTGCTTACGAAGCAGGATGCCAAGCCTTACCTCAGCATGCCATGTTTTCCTTATTGTGCTGGGTTATAAATACAAAGACAACATAAGGAAGACAATGAATGCTTCAGGATAGTACCGGCTAATTACTACAGAAGTAGCTCTTGTGTGCCATTCTGAAACAGGAAAGGTTAGAGTTTAGAAATCGACCATCCCAGGACCATTTTAGTGGGCTTTGGGACTGTGCTTACTGAAAATGGTGTCATACAAATTATAAGCTTATTGAATTCTTAGTTGTATAAGTTTTTTGATCTATCTGTCCTTCTATTTTATGAATCTGACTAATCCTGTGCAAGGATGTGAAAAACCCATCCTAGCAGCAGTGGGTGTAGGACTGGAACCATGCCTGGACATGGATGATCTAACTTTTAACGTTAAAAGTAACTGGAACAACAGATACCGTATATACTCACGTATAAGCCGGGTCTTGAAACCCGAAAAATCAATCATAAAATCAGACCCTGACTTATATGCCCATTCAAAAATGCAGCATTTCATTTTTTTTTTTTACATCTTCGTGTCTCTTACAACCTCACATCAGTTTCTCAGACGCATCGAATTTTGTTGCAGCAGTGCAGTAACCAGTTTCTTTCGCTACTTCAACAATGTTTAGTTTAAAATCAGCTTCATATTTTCTTCTGATCGAACGCTCCATCATAGATAAGGGAAGTTCTTACGATAAAGTTGTATGAGGGTGTGAGATACAAAAAACACAAATCAGTGCAAATATTGCTTCGGAATAGTTTGGGTATAACCGTGTGGTCACGTAGGCACAAAATAGGGAGAGAGAGAAACAGAGAGCTTAGGAGCTTGCGTTGATATAGCGCATTGACGCACCCACATAGGAAAAAAAGGCTGTGTGCTCCGTGGTTACTCTCTGAAGTGGGCGTTAGAATATTATAATCCTGCGAGTTTCCTGCATTTGACTTATATGACCGACATTATAAAATACCAGAAATTATACTGTAAAATCAAGTCCCGACTTATCTGCAGGAGAACTTGTCCGCGAGTATATATGGTACCTGGAGAAATCAAATCCATCTACTGAAGAGGGCACCAATCTACCACAGCTATTATACAAATTGAGATCCACTCTTCCCCACAATGGGTCTGTTTTAAGTATTTTTTAAAAGATGACATAAAAAATATAGAATGCATGAGTGCTAGTGTGTACTATTTTGATTAATCCATCCATCCATTTTCAGACTCTGCTTTTTGCATTACAGGAGTGGCAGTAGTAGGAAGTCAGTCTTTCACAGGGTATGTGTACATATGCACCCATTACTCTTCAAAGGGGTCATCATCCTCATTCACTTATGTCATCTTATAATAAAACCAGCATAGCAAAATACCCACTTATTATAATGAGTATAATGGTAAATCTGTCTGTTTCAACTGAGCCGTGCATTTAGGAGCTTTTGCTCATCAGACACTCTGATCCTTTCATCCATCTTTGTTTGTGCTTCTTGTTGCCTTTGTTCATCGGACACTGTAGCCCTCTTGTGGACACTGGATGACATTACACCCGGGCATGGACATCGGACAGCAAACATTTTATCATTTTATATAAATAGATGTTCAGTTTAAATTATCTGTCCAACATCTGACAAGATTCATTTCTGTTTTTCTTGCATGAACCACCATTGACAGAGCTTAGACTCAAAGGACACCAGAAGCTAAGATGAATAATTTTGATTATTCACTGCCAGAGTAAGACAGTATTGGTCAAAGTATATGAATTCAAATGATGCAGCTGCTATGGTATAATTTAATTGTGCTCTTCATCTAGATCCATACAGCTTAGTTGCCATCACAAAGTCCTACACAGATATTCTGAGAGTGTCTATGTTTATTGATCCAAAAGTTATGAAGCTCCTTCCACCCAGTGTTTGCTGAGCTAGGCTTCTTTGTGACCCTGCTCAGGGAAAGCGGGTTTGGAAATGGATGGTTAGATGGATGTTATCAAGTTTATTATAAACACAAAAGTGCCCAACTGCCATCTATAAACCATTCCCTAAATAAATGCTAAGTGCTTTTGAATAAGTAACTGCTTTCTTCAGCTTCTGTTACACTTCTTCACTCCAAAAGGATTACAAGCAGATTGACTGGTGAGATCTGCTTCTTTGCGTGACTCTGCACACCAATGTTGGAGAATGAATTTGACCTATTTATTTTTAGTTACTATGGATCCATTTAGGCCCCTAATGTGTTAAGAGACTTAGATAAAAGAGAGTTCAAACACAAAGGCAATTTGTTTAGAGCATGGGTCTTATGTAGGATTCAAGGTCTTTATGCTGAGCCAAGTGCATTAGCAGCTCTCTGGCAATAAAATAAAAAAAACAAAATGTTAAATGTCCCTATACGTATATTTAGAAAGTACCATGGATGTGTATCATATATTGCAAAAGGGCCCCCAATTGGTGCAGCATGACATGTAGACTGTGTGAGTTCAGACCATAAATTTTACAGAATTAAGGAAGGAACCCTTTAGTGAACTCCCAAGAGCCATGTAAAGTGGTAGGCACTCAGAAATCCTCCTGGACCACCTGACCCCCTGTCTCCAGAGTACAGCCCTCCCGTGCTAGACACTGCAGCTGCTATTTATTGAGGTGCACCTCAAGTGTCCCTGCTTGTACATTGCCACTCATGTTACAAAAAAGAAGCCCGTATGGGAGACTTAGTGCAGGTCACTACTCCCTTTTCTTTGCAATTTCATTCTTGGAGCAGTCCCATGATCAAACCGTTTCTGCTGTTTTCCATTTCTGCTTGCCACTTCTCACTATCAGGAAGAATAAACCCAACGAAAAGCTTAAGGTGAGGTAACTCATGTCAATACTAACATCCATTCTTCTACCCATCCATTTATTTTCCTATACTGTTTGATGAGCTAGGGCTCATTGTGTCCACATTAGGCACAAGGCAGGAACTAATTCTGGACAGGATACAAGTCCACCACTGGATATGCTCATTACACTGATTAGCAGAGAGTCAATTTAACACCACCAACCCTAACCCTAACCTGCATGTCACTGGAAAAAACTTCAGAAAAAAGACAAAAAGTTAACTAAGAGTGCACCACTTGGACAACAACAAAGGAAAGCCGCATGGAAACACTGACAAAAAAGAAGATCATAGCCAGCAGGTAGGACAAACAAATCTTGATAAGACCATTTTGAGACTGTAGCTGTCTTGTAGCATAATTTAGCAGCTCCTAGTGGTGTGAGTCGGACTCACATAGAGATATTGCATTTGCAGTTTTGCATTGGGCTCAGGTCTGGATGGGATGCTAGTGTATTTAAAAGTGACCCAGCATAAGTATGCACATGTGTGTGTATGAGTGCACATCCCATCCAACGCTTGTTCCTGCCTCTCTGGAATTCCAAGCTGATTAAGACCTTTTCTTCTTTAGCAGAACATACTTTACAAAAGACCTCATCGTTTGTAATCCAAAGTAATGTGTTCCTCAACACAGCCTGATAACTGACAATACTTCTGAGTAAATAAAAACATGTTCCTTTGTTGAGGCATTTCCTCAGGGTGCCAGGGAATCTGAAAGTTAAGTCAACATATGGGCAGGTAATCTGCCAGCAGCCTCCCGAAGAGGGAGGAAAAAGAGAGGTGGGAGTTGGAGAATAAAATAATTTTATGCAACTATGTTTTCTGTATTTTAGATGTAAGTATTAGTCTTCATCTTGTATATTAAAAATCCCAAGCCAGCAAAGAAATGACACATACAAATGCTCGATCCAGTAGACATCATTCTAATCAGTGCCTTTAATGAAAGTTGGTCAGTGTGCTCACCCCAGATGGCATCATATTTCTGAAGTATGAATGATTCATTTTTAAAGCTAAAAGGAATTGAAGTGAAACAAGCTTTCTGAATCTTTTTTATGAAACTGCCACTCCATGGTTAAGACTCATTGACCTAATTTATAAAGAATTACAGTACAACATGTGTTGTATAAAAAATAGAACATGCCATTTCTTGTAGGTGGTGCTGGTTTCTATTTTGCAAATGCTTTGCTTGCAGGCTCTATGCATATTAAGTGTAAATGCAAGAGATACAATGAATAAATAATTTTGGTGAGACAGCAGACAAACTCTTATATTTTCTTCTGACTACTTATATTTTTGTGGTGGGGTGCTCAGTGCTGTGCTTAAGTTGAATCTCGAGTCAGTCATCATCTGTGTGCAGCTTGCACATTGTCTTTGTGTCCGTGTTAGTCATCGTAACATACTTATGACTCTTCTTGCATTCCAAAGACATGATTAGAGTGTTTGGTGAGGATTTGACTTATCTTTTCCTTAAAAAGATTGCTTCTGTTAATCAACCCATAATTAACATTAAGCAACCTAAATGTGCTAACTTATAGTTACCGAGTCACCCTTTTATGTACCCAAACAATATTTACTAGCGTCTAGTTTTTGTAAAATTTTTCTTGAGTGCAGGGAATTTTGAAAACTACCCCTTAGTGACCTCCTCAAGTAATCTAAGATAAATGTTACCAGGTCCCACTGATTTTTTTGTTTTCAGCCTTTTTAATCAAAGTAGGACTTCTTTGGTGCTACAGTTTCCAAATTACTGAATGTACTAACTGCACAGAGCTGCAGTCATTTTGATTGGAAATTGAATAAGAAGATGATTCAGAAAATATTACTAGCTAAGGTCAAAACCGGTAAGAGAAGATTTAGTACCACAACCTAAGAGGTGAGGTAAAATCACAGGTGGAAAATTCTAGTGAGAATATTAGAAACCAAAAATAATGATCAGAGTCAAAGCCCAGAGTTTAGAAAAATCTTTAGTCAAGGGGCAGAGAAAAGTCCAGAACCAGAGATTGTTTTAAATGCTCAAACAAAAAAAGACAGGTATAACAACACGTTATCGACTGCATCCATATACTTAAAAGATGAATGCTCCATGTGACAAGCATATGAGTTGTTGAGGTGCTGATGTCTCTTGGCATGACTTCCAAGAAACAACATCCGCCAGCCCAAGACTGCGTCCATAACTATGGGTGCTCAAGACAGAGGTGCCTATACCAAAAACATAATGGCACGGTTTACTTTTAAAAATGTGTCAGATTTAATAACTAATGTGACGATCAGAATCCTTGACCTCTAAAATTCCTAAAATATAATTTCAATTATTTTTAGAGGCATGGAAAAAACTGTAAAAAATTTTAAATAAACTCTAGGTCAATAATAGCCACTATAGCTAAGGGGCAGTTAGCAGCTTCTTCATGTGAAAGCTTCAGTGCAATGCAAATTTAGTGACTTTGTCAATTCACTGCCTGTTCTTTAGTCCATCTTTATCGTTCTTAATAATGAGTAAAGACCCATTTAAATGTTAACCAGATTAGGGCAGGTGATTGTATTGTGTTAAGGAAGTGC
The DNA here is from genome assembly GCF_016835505.1 of Polypterus senegalus. NCBI lineage: Eukaryota > Metazoa > Chordata > Cladistia > Polypteriformes > Polypteridae > Polypterus > Polypterus senegalus. The sequence goes on from NC_053161.1 coordinate 84,634,360, forward strand.
ACCAAAATGGTGCCATTGTGCCCTGTACTAGGACAATACTCCTCTGACTGTCCCTGATGATGAGGAAGTTGTTCACCCAAAGTGGTTTGCTGTTACATAAATAATGATCAGGCTTAAACTGAATAGGGTAAAAGTATGCCCAACATCTCAAAAAGCATACAAATCTGTGCTACAATTCTAGAAAAACTAAAATTTAACCTACCCATCTAAACAAATTTGTCACTTCTGTGTGTATATTAGTAGCAGAATTATTAAAAGTTGGTGCTGCCACTTTGGCCCCCACCCCAGGACTGAATTTGTCCAGCACCAGCCTAAAGAGTACAAAGAGGGATCAGGACAAGTATGGCCACAATTATATTCTAGTTCTTGCTTTAGGGTTTTCAACAAACTTTCTTTAAAAAAAGAAAGGCAGCCCCAGTGATAAGTGTTGTTGCTCTACTTCTGAAAAGACCATGGTTCAGTTCCCAACTTAATGGAGTTTTCCTGTCCTCTCTGAGTCCCTGTGGGCTTTCTACAAGTACACCAAAGATCTCTCCTAGACATTTACGGTATGGCTGGTGAATATCAGTTGGCCAGGATGACAGTGTAGAAGGTTGTGTCCCGTGACTTATTTGGGGTATGTTTACTTCCCACTCAGTGGAAATCTGGAAAGTGGATGAGGACTGCTTTAAAGAAAGAGCAAACCCTAAACAGTGTAAGCACAAGTTCGGTGTCTCTGATGACATGTTCAAATAGTAATGTGATTCTCCACAAGAGGAGGGTCTCTAATTGGTTGTGCAATTTCTGCTAATTACTTCCCAGGTCAGCAGCTTTAATGGTCAAGGGTTCCTGTTTGCTACATTGTCAAAACAAATTAGCATGCCCATCGTTCCAAAGAAATGTTGACTCAGTAGGGATAGGCAACGCAGAGGTACTAATTAGTCCAGTTAAGCTCCAGTTTTGCCAGTAAGGTTGAATATGTTAACGGTAATTAAGTGTTTACCTGTTGTTACATATTCTGGTTCTTATTAGGGTGTCTAAGCAGCCTAAATGTGCTGTGGCTGCTGAATTGTTTGTGTAAATGTTAACAATGCAAATATGTACAAAATAATATCACATCAGCACAAACTTCTTCTCGAGTCAAGATACAGTAAATAAAGAAGCAACAGAAAATATCTGCATGGACAGTTGAAATACCAAAGATGACAGTGTTATCCAATGTACTTGAGAGCAAACAACCTTGACAGCCTGCCAAACTTCATCTTGCAACTAAGGACTAAACGTGCTGACACACTCTTGTTGCGGTCTCCATCCTAAAATGCTTTAAGAGTGGCTCTTCTCTTTTACAGGTCTATTCTTCACTGAATTTATACGGTAATGAATCATCCCCGTCTCGTGGCCAGTCTCCAGAGACTGGGGGAAATGTTACAAATTTTCAAGCTGTGTCTGTATCAAATACTTAAATTAGCATTTCCTATTCCTTACAATCTTACCACTATGAAACTTTTGATTAAAATGTGTCTACGTATACCATCTGCCATATATTTGTTTAATTTTTAATGCATTCAGTTTAGGCATGTGAATGACATGCATTATGAATGTAAGAGTTTAACTAAAGAGTCTGGATGTTAGGAACTGGAGTACTGAACTCAACCAGGCTGAGAAAACATGCAGTCTAATAAGACTGCCATTTGCTAGCTATCTGCTCAGTCACATGGACAAAAGTATTCTCATGGCTACCTTAAAGCTAAAAAACACACAGGTTTTATGGGTTAATAGGGTCATTATAGTCACAAGTAGAGAGTAGAGTGAAATTCTTATGTGCACGTGCTAATCACAGGCAACACATCTCGTGCTTTTCACTATGTGCGAGTCACTAACTAATGATCCCTCTTGTGGCACTATTAGGTTTGTCCGAGTTCACCCAATGATAAGGCCCAGAGTGACCTGGAAATCAGGCAGTTGAGGCTAGACAGCTCTTTACACTCTTGTTTAATCAGCGCATGCTCCCAACCTCTCTCCTCTCTTATTAAGCACAATAATAAGATGTAACCAGAACTGGCTCTCCTCCTGTAGGTCACCTTTATCAACTTTAACTTTGTGCCTTGCAACTGGTGCTATGCACAGCAAAGAAGAAGAACCAATGTTGATGAAGTACCCTGAGCTGGCTGTTGTCTTTATAGATGCTGAAATATCCCCCAGTGGTCTGGTTATCCACCGGGCACCTTCTTAATTCTTGTCCATTTTTCATAGCCCACACACTGATGACAATATGGTTTATACTGTATGTATATAAACTTTTAGTTACTGTCAATGGCATGGTTGATTTATCTTAAAACAATTCTATCCACTTTGTGATAAACATACAGCCAGACTACATTTATCAAGGAGTGGCGCCTTCTTCAGCCTTGTCTCTTACCTTGTAGCAGATGCAATTATGTTAGGCTTTGGCCTTAACAACTCTTAAACTGAATTAGGCATGTTCAGAAATGCTGATGGATTTGGTTTGTCCCACAAGGTTGTTGCAATCTTACAGTAATCAATTAATCCATCCATTTTTGATCCACTTATTTCAGTTCACAGACACACAGAATCATAATAGCAGAACTGGATGCAAGATAGGACTGAACCCTGAATGGATGCAAATGTAATTCAGGTCACATAGAAACACAAACGTGCACAACAGGCCAATTTATAGTCACCAGTTAACCCAACACACACATTTCTGGGATGTGGGAGGAGAGAAGAAAGTGAAAATTCTACATAGAGGGCAACCAAAATTACATTTCAACCAAACACCCCAAAGCTGTTAGGGTGTAGTGGCAACCACACCACCCACAACACAGAGGAGACAAATTAAACTTCAATTTAAAAACAGCTCATTTAAATGTTATAAAATCCCTAAAGTTCTAAAACATGCCATCATCATCACTGTCACCCTTCAGTTGGCAAGTGTGTGTTTGTGTCCTAGTCACAAGGACACAAACTGGCATCATAGTTATTGATGGTTTTTGTTATGCACTTGATGCTGCCAACTTAGACTCAGGCTCCCCACAACCATGTTATACAATGAGAGCTTTTAATATAAGTAATGAACCGTTCCATTCCTGTGTTAATCACGAATAGAGGAATTTTAATGTAGTTCATCTGGATTTTGCTGTGTTTCCTGCCACGTTCTAAAAACATACCATTATGTTGACTAACCATCCATTCTGCAAATTACGCCTCTGTTTTAGGTTCATGGGTAACAAAAAAGAAACTAATGCTTGGCCAACTTAGCATACCATACCTACAGTATTGATGTGATAAAACTGGAAGGGAAACAACACAGATATTAAGAACATAAGTAAACTCTACACAGGCCACGGCAACGTCCAGGATTTGATCCTATCCTATCCTAATCCACCTATCTTGGTATCATCTGCAAACTTAACCAGCTTGTTACTTATATTTCTATCTAAATCAGCACTGACGCCTTGGGGGACACCTCAGAACTAACCCCTGACCCCTGTGGGACACCACTTTTAACATCGCCCAATTCTGATGAGGTACCTCGCACCATCACCCTCTGCTTCCTGTGACTGAGCCAATTCTGCACCCATCTAAAAACATCACCCTGATCTCCCACTTCTTTTAACTTGATGCCCAACCTCTCATGTGGCACCTTATCAAATGCTTTCTGAAAGTCCAGATAAATAATATCATAAGCTCCACTTTGATCGTATCCTTTTGTTGTCCCTTATAGAATTCCAAACAGAGAATACACCGCTGGACACAGCTCCTTCCCACCATGACTTTGAGAGGCTGTATCATCCAGGAAAGGTTCCTCAACCAAGGACCCTCATTTTTCTTTCTTTTTTTGGGGGAGAGGCATCAAGGTCACATTTTTGTATGACCTTTTGTTTCAATTAAATAGGGACAACTGTGTTGACATCCCAACATTTCAACTTGTGGACCGAGTACACTGCACATGTTAATCAACAAATGACCACTCTCTAGTGCCAAGATATAGGTAAAGTGCAAAAATTTTAAAAAGAATCAGCAATATAGTACATAGTCCAAATCCATGGTAAAGTGATTTATATGTTAATTTATAAAGTGTTATGATGGAATAGTGCTCATTTCATGTAGGGCTCAAGCCTATTAGGTAAGCTCCTCTTCCCCACAGTCCTTGAAAATGGATGGTCGTTTGGAAGGATTTAGTACCAGGATGTTGGAACAGTGGCCATTAATGTTAATTTATATCTTCCAAGGCCTGAGTGTAAGCTCTGTCCAAATAGTACTGAGTGTATTTCTGACATGGTTAACTAACCATGCTGCATTTTTGTCAATTATGAAAGTAAGAACTTTATTGTTCTCTGTACACCTGACAATGCTACTATTGCTACTACTACCCATATCTACCACTCTCCTGCAATAGGCTCCTGTGCACATAATTTCATTTCTGAAATATATTATGTTACCACAATTTACTAGATGCTTGAGTTAAACAGGGCCAAGCAGAGTTGAGCATCTAAAGAAGGTTAATCTTTGCATTTGAACTGATATGTGAGTGTCAAGATCTCCTGGATTTCTGCAAGCTTACCCCATGTTTGGCTTCATTTTAGCCAAGAATAATAAAAAACAGAGCTACTCAAAAAAAGAGCCGAAAAACAACAAGCAACTCATAGTGAACTTCCTGTAGGATATTGAGTGACGTTTGTTTTATTAAAAGGGCGCCTTGGCAGGCCTTTTTTTTTCTCTCTCTCGCAGTCTTTCGTCTGAGGTTTGCAATAAAACCGCTGTGATGCTAGAGAAAGATATTTTTGTGTTTGACTTGGGTTTATCAGACACCCTTACATCATAGTTTCCAGTGGTGCCGGGAGCTCCTCTGACTTGGCATGGTTAAGGGTTGAAAGCCGAAAGGGAAATAAGTTGGTCACAAATGATAGCCCGTTATAAAAATGCTGTTTAATTTTGTGTAAAACAGTTTCTGGCAGGCTTTCATGTGGACTTACAAAGTATGAGAAATGGAGGCTCCTGGCATAGCAGAAAAGTCAGCTTTGAAATTATTATTTTGCAACATCATGTCAGCTGTTTTTTAATTATTCTTTTTTATTTAATTGCAATAGCTTTTGAAAAACACAGGAACAGTGCAATACTGTCTATCTCCACTGTACATTTCTAAGGTGTGGGATTTTTAATAATTTAACAGTTTTATTCATGCCTACCCTGTCTTTAGTGGTTCATAATTTATAGACTGAAGTTGATTAAATGTAGAATTTTTAGAAAATATTCTGCACAAGTGTCCAATTAATCACATAATTAAACCAATTAGACAACGGAGGTTGACACTGCGATGAAGACACTGTTGGCCTTTGCGCTGAAACCTTTTAACTTTGCCACACAAATGATTTACTTTGATTCCTAGTAGTTCAGATTTTTGCTTCGTTTAATTAAAGAAGTATGAAGCAAAATATGGAAATGAAGCAGCACAGTCCTAGTCCTTACTCTTATGCCTACTGAATGTATACAGGCTGGCTGACTTAAGAGCCACGTGAAAACTTCACACAAACAACATCCTGACCTAGGAGCTGTGAGTATAAACTGCTATGCCACCATGTTATCCCTGCCATTAGTAATAAAGCTGACCTCAAGCATGACTGAAGCACAATGTGATTTCACCTAATCAGCAGCAGCACATCTAGTCCCCTCGAGCAAAATACTCGTCAACAGCAGGCGGACGAAATCTATTTTAGCATCTGGCAATAAGTCTGATGCACAATGCAATACAATATAAGCTAAATGAAAACATACAATACAGGGCACACTGAGGTTGAGCACCTTTTCATTTAAACATGACTGCCCCGTGTTCTCATCATCTGCAGTATCATCTCTATAACAGACGGGGCTTCTTTCATTGAATAGATCCCTCCACTCTGTCGTTCAGGAATTTTTACTTGTCTTGATTATAACTTTATCTGTCACACAACTAACCTGTTTACCAGAGGACATAACAAGACATTTTTTAGCTGTAGATACTGTTACCACTGTCCTAAGTGGCACAAGGTGACTGGCAATTTCCTTTTTGACCTCTTTATACAGTGTCCAGTCGGTAAGGTCTATTACTTTATGGCTGTGAAATGTAGTATATCTGTAACTTGACCTCAGTAGATGCTTCAAATGATGGAAGTGGGCGTCCTACTATGAAATACGGCACATCATATTAAATTTAAAAAAAAGAGAGAGAGAAAAGTTATGGTGCACAGCATAAGCGTGCCCAGGTTTGATAATCTGGACTTGGTGTGAGGATAGACACCCAATGACCCTGTAATTGAAAAAGGGGTTTTAGAAAGTTGATGAATAAATGGTATACATATAGATATTATTAAATACCATACAGTGCTTAGTATAACAGTAGCTCCATCAATTCTTATCTGTTTAATCCAGTTTAGGTTTATGGGGGCTGGCAGCTCCAGGAGCAAGGTAGAACTCAACCATTGATAGGATGGCATTCTATCTCAGAAGTACAAGCTACACATCTACAATAACTCATTGAAGCCCAACAAGGACTGAAGCACTTGAAGAAAACCCAACACAGGCAAGGAAGAATGTGCAAATTTCACACAGACAGTAACAGATTGTGAATGAACTAACTTAAAAACTAACTAACTGACAGACTGACTAATAAGCCAACTAGTTAACTATCTAACTAGACAGTGTAAAATACGAATCAGGACACAACATAGAGGTTTGGGGTTTCTGGCCCGGTATACTGTAAAATTCTCCACAGTAGAAAAAAGAACAAAGGGTCAAAATACATAAACAAAAGTTCACATATGCACGACACCGAATAATGGCGTCGGCGGCCATTTTATGAAGGAGGAGCCGGAAGTGGAGGAATGCTGGGAAGGAACCGTGGGGGAAGATGGGATTGATGACATCAGGAACAATGGAGGAGGAAGGGCAGAAGTAACGTGCTGCGGGAAAATGAGGCTTATGGTGGCGGAGCGTCTTTTTTCTGTAAGAAAGCAAAGGAGAAAGGTTAGTACCCCGCCATTCCCTGCTGGCGAATGTCTTCCCAAGTGTGTTAAGATCCATCCGTGGTCTCCTACTCGCGCGTGCGTGACAACAGATTATGTGGTACACTGGCTAAACCAAATGGCCTTCCAACCACAAGGTTGCTGGTTCACATCTCCATCTCAGTGTGCTATGAGGTGCAAGTTATTTCCTTCTGCTTGTTTATAAATATGAGTAAACAAGTAGGTGTAGCATTGTTATAGCGATATCAGTCATATGTTCAGAGTACAGCGTAGTGCCATTTTTATTAGCAAACCCAACCAACATGAAACACGTTGCCCTCACTGGTGCCATGATAAACAAGAATTACATATGTGCATTTTATCTAATAGAAAACATAAATTGATATACCTGATGTACTCCTCACTTCTCCCATTACCTGACAGAACCAGTGCTGCCGTGTCAAGAAGATTTGAAACCTGGTCTCTATATTACTAATGTAACATAGCCTGATTTTGTAAAAAGATGTCAGCCAAAGATACAATAATAATCTAGAGATTCACATTTTACCCACCTGTTAGAACCTCCACAATGAAAAAATGAGACCACTGAGGAGGGTTTTAAAAATTCTAGCTGTCTCAGAGTTATTTTTTTGTCGCAGGAAAACGCTAGAAATCCTTAGTCCAAGATGCACCTCAGAATACCAAGGAGCTCAACTCTGCCTAAAGTGGGCAAGATCTATTTAGAAAGATCACCTGTTCTGGTATCTTCCTTGAATTAAGCTATGGAAGGTAACAAGGGTCATAAACAGACTGATTGTTTTACTGGATCCAAATGAGACAGGAACTTGAGCAATGCAGGTACACAGAGAGGAGAACCTGCCAAAAACTTGCATAAATGGCATTCTAATAAAACTGCCGACCTTATAAGATAACGTTAAAAGACTAAATAAACATAACTGGCCTGGCGCTTGGCATACATACACATATATGTCAGGGATATTGAAGATGACTGCTAAAAGCAACATGACCGTTCTGTTCTTATAAGTATTAGGCTTAAAGATGGCTCTCTTTGGCTCACAGGGATTCAGGTTTCTCTCAGAGTGCCTTATAAGCACTAATCTAAATAATTAAGGTCAGTAGGTAAGATTATTAAAGAACGATTAATGCATCTTATTGTCCATTTATGCAGTTCCAGGAACATTAAGAATGTATGTATTTGAAATGACATAAATGAAATTTGTAGTTCCCCCTCCATTCATTGCTATTTTTTTCTTCTGTTTCCCTACTTTTTAACATATTGGTTGTTCCATAACTAAAAATTGTGTGAAGTTAACAGACAGAGTTCCCTTTTCTTCTTTATTTTTTAGTTTAGTCTGGGAAAGCACTGTGTTGTAATATGAACCTCCCACTTTGTGTCATATTTGGTTTTTAGCAATAGCTAATTAGGAAAAGAGGTAAAAGTTACCATGCCAACTCCCAATGAGCAGAGGTTTTGATCTGAGATGAGGTTCAGCAACAAAACTCATTAGAGCTTTAGTTTGTGCTCTCATTGCATCAGAAAAGTAAAAGCTAAAAAAATTAAACTTCAGTGAGCTGAAACGTGAATGTCCACCAGCTTTGTATTAGAAGGCAAATATCACAGCAGTAATAATATTTGACAAGGAGTGCTGCTTGTGCGATGGCGTGTCTAAATTAAATGCAGCCTTTACGTGGGTGTGTGAGTGAGAATTTGAGCATCTTGGGATGGGAAAAAATATTAAATCAATTGTATTGTTAACCTAAGGAAAAATGCAATCTATTTAAACTACACACAAATGAAGAAGCTCCCATTGCAGCATAATTAAGTCAAATTATTTTCACTTGAAAAAGAATTATTTTCTAGCATTGATCGATAGTTGGTGCAGCCATACACAAGTGTTTTGGCAGAATGCCCTCTTGGCAGAAGGTACAGGTGAGGATGTGTTAGCCTTGTTATAACAGATCCAAAGCCCATCACCCTTGTAATAAAAAAAGGTTATATCAGATAAATATCTTAGCTACTATTACATTATTATATTCTGTACACATTCACACCATGTCAAAATATGTATAATACAAGAGTATACTCTGATCGGGATATGTTAAGGATTTCCTTCTTATCTATACTCAGAGATCACTGATCTAAAGACCTTTGGAAAAAAAAGAGTATGTTGAACTCAGTGTACACTGCACAGCAATTTACAACACTAATACTAAAACATTTCATTTTATTGTACTTCATTATTATTGATCACACTGTCACTGATCCTACTGAAACAACTGTTACCGTATTAAACTACACTCTGCTGTAATCCAAACGCCTCATCATACTGGATTTTCTCATATTTAAAGGCACTGAAAAGCATCACCAGTGTGCTTCAGTTTGTAATTCTCTATTGCAATTCTACATTCCTTACAGAGAACATCCAGAAGCCAGCAAAGCTACTGGTTATAACCTTGCCAACCCATAACAAATTGCTGAATTGTTCTTACTAGTCAAATTGCTGATGATGAATGACTGACAAATTCTGCAACATACTGTACATACACAAGGTCCAGAATAAAGGCTTGTTTAGTGTCTGACTCGGTGCCCACACATCAAACTCACCAAGCATGTGCTTAAGAAAATCAAAGTGACAGAAGGCAGTTCATCTTAGAAAGTGTCATCTACATTGTCCAAGCTTTGTTTCAGTCTGCAGGTTCTCATGGGTCACCCACAAAAATACCAGATTGTCTCTACTCATGACAGATCATGAACTGCATGTCAATACTGTTGTTTAAAAGGTCAGTTTCTGCTCCAAGAAGGTTTCCAGAGATTAGCCACACTCTGCCTGTATATAGGACATTTACTGTAACTGCCCTGATAAACACAACATTCCTCATTATCTTTGTATATTATTCACAAAATAAACCTTGGCCCACTTAGAATAAGAATTGCAAGAGACTTAATTTTATGCATTGATTTGTCCAATGCAAAATGAATTGAGAGTTGTCAATGAAAGTTGCATTTCTGCTTTTTCTGTCTGAAACGTGAAGAACACTATTGTACAACAGGAATTAAATTAAAGAAAAAAATAAAAACAACAATATAAACAAATAGAAATTAAAAACGAATAAACAAAGCCCACGGGGCCATGTACAAAGCATAATTTGCTTATTTGTAAAGATTCCAAAATAGCACAGACATTTTCATTAGTACACAAGCCTCTAAAATACACCTTTGCCAGAGTGTGTTCATCTTCAACCACTTAACCGCTAGCTTCTCAAGTTCTGGTAGTGAATGGTCTTATATTTAAACATTAGCTTGGAGTCAATCGTTTGTCATAGGAATCAGTGAAATCGAGGCTACTCAAGGAAGTAGCTCTTCACGGAACCTTCTAGGCATATTACACCTCATGTCTACAGCCCAGGTCTTAAAGTGGACATTTCTCGGTGTCTCAGTTCAGGAATGTTTTCTGCGGCAGTTGCCATTAGCGCTGAACCTTGCATGTTAACCAGCAGCCTTTGGGTTATAAAGAAGTGCTCACAAGGTTTGCATTGCACAGTGACTGGAGGAATCCATCACTCACCCCTTCCATGTAGACAAAGTCAGATTAAACTCTCTTAATGCCCATGCTCCTACACTCTCAGATGCACCTTGCATGGAGCTATACATACATCAGGCATTTCTCAGACACTGTTCAATATGGTTCCTCATAGATGACCACTTTCTATAACATACTTATGAAGTTTGGCGCAAACCAAACTGAACAAAATAGGCTGATGTTTAGTGTGCCAGTGACAGGCTGCATATTATAAACATCAACACAATCACCTCTGCTTATCTCTTGGAGAATATTTCAGGAGAGGATGCAAAGTGTTAAACCATTGCATTCCACTTATTTAAAGCTCATTCATTAGTAAGTGATTACTGGCTCTCTAAACAGATATCACAACACCTTCTTACACTTACACTTCTTCTTTGTGAATTTCCCCTTGGGATTAATAAAGTATCTATCTATCTATCTATCTATCTAACATCTCCTGCAAGTGGAGAGCTACATCACTGTTTGCAAATTGGCATTTTGTGTTGGCTTTTGTGGACATCGATGGTAGTCCGCACTCATGACCATGTATTGGACTAGCTATAAAGGTCTGTACTTGTGTAATGTATCATAAAATAACCAAGCTAAGTTAAATTCATGGTTTCAATTGTTTTCATAACACAAATGGAAAGTTTAACATACTGTAACAATATAAAAGTGCCCGCTCAAGGCATCCTGTATGTAAATCTCAAAGGATCCAGACACTGTTAACGTTTAGGGAATGAAGAATAATTACAGATCCCCTTTGTACACTCAGAAATACACACTAACAGCATTCATTCCTTCTTTGCATAAGGCGGGTTATCATAGAGCACGCAAAGGGACCTCACACTGTCTTTGCCCTCTGTGATGCCAATTTCAGTCCTCAAAATTTCCTTCCTCTTCAGCCTAGAACATATCCTTTATTTTTTCCATTTATTACACACTCCATTCCTTCTGCCTTTATTTTTTCTTCAATTTTCCTTTTATATGGCTAATCTCTCCTCTTTCACTTCTATAAACAACTCTTTTTTTAACATATTTTGAAGATGATACCCCCAGGGCAGGCTCTGTTTGCTTTTCACAGTGTCTGTTCATACCCTCTGTGGAGGAAAGTGTAGGGCACGACTATTTTTCATGTGGAAGGGTGTGTGACTACTGGATACTGAGTTTAGAACATCAGATCTGTTGAACAGCGCAGCAATAAATCACTGTGTCATCAAAGAAAAACCACGCATAATCAAACCCGTTAAAAATCCATCGCTGAAAGCAAGACTGTCACAAGTGTATCATAAATCACTCAGCCTGTTGCTCATTTTATACTTAAAAAGTGTAGAAAGTGCTTTTTAAGTGAACATGCATAATCGAATCAGACGTGGAGGGAATGCTCAGATTTTCAGATGGATGTGACAAGATGGCAAGTGGCTGCAGCAATCTGTGTATTCTTGAATCAGCCCTGGTTACATCTGATTGACCTTTTTTATCTGCCATCCATTTCTTTTTATTGTTTCACAAGATAAAAAGGCCAGACCCAAAGAGTGGAGTAAAATCTCAGAGAGATCTGAATTCACACTAGTGCCTCAACTCATTATGACATGACTCGAAAGCCGAAGTAACTGACTGCTGGCAGCATGAGAAGGCAGGTTTCAAACAATAAGGCAAATTAAACAGGAAGCACCCCACTGTATATGGAAAACCGAGCATTTTCCACATCTCACACCTGCCTCAGCCTGTTTGCTAAAGGCCTTCTATCTCCCCCTCCAGGAGACTCCAAAAGGGATAACCCACCTTGCAGAAGGAAAACAAAACATTTATTTGCCTCAGTCCCGCTGTCCCTTGGGGGCATTGCAAAGAAAGCCTACAGGGTTCTGACACACGTCAGCAGTGAGATCCTGTAATAAACACCCAGGCCCTCATGGGGCCAGGATTCTCCTGAATTATCGCATGCAAACATCTGAATGACTCGCTTTCCCCTCTCGAGTCTGAGGCAAGCCTTTGACTGAGACCATCAGAGGCGTGGAGCACTGAAAAAAGCCTTGTTCCGTCTCTCGGCTGAAGACAAGCCGATAATCTGGCAATCGGCCACTTATAAAAAATGCATACTTGAACTGTCTGCAGCTTTTCCCCACATGGCCTGAACAAAACAGAAAAGGAAATTCTACCTGCTCTGCTAATTCAGATAGCATTTTAACTTTGGAAGCTGAGCAGAGGTCGACATGGTGCACAAACAAGTCTCCTGACCTCAGGGGGGCCGTTTACCCAGGAGCTGTAGTATGGTCACATTACTAGGAGAGGCCTGTGACTTTCTCTCTTTCTTTTCTAAACACTGAAGAGCTCTAAATAAATAATGATCATTGTGAATGACTGTGGCAGCAGTCCCATTAAGTGTCGGCAGGAGGCACAGCAAAGGCAATAGATTGTTTTAGCCCATGTGCTTAAAATAAAACTGTCTGAGTACAACAGGTGCAAGATGGACGGAAAAAAATCAGTGCCACTGAGACTTAGGTGCACATAGTAGTAAGAAAATGTCAAAACAGCAGGCCCTGCCGTTCCTAATACAAGAAAGCTTTACCTTGTCAAGAATAAGTTAAAGGGGTTCCCTAAAGTGAGACCGCAAGGGCTTTTTCCACCGCACAGGTCCTGCAAAACCCAAAAACAACACCTAGCAACAGCTTTCTCCAAGAAATACTCCAACAACACATCACAAAGTTTCAGAGATAAACACATTGTCTTACATTAAGGATACTAAACAAGAGTAAAAGACCACAAACAAAAAATGTGATACTTGAATAAAACTGTATGAAAAGGTTAAGAAAGGACTGTATAAAGACATCATTTAATATTTAAACTGACTGCTTACTGGCTACAGCAGTACAAGATTACCACCACAATTCCACGTGCCACCATATGTATACAGAACCCACCAAAGTTTTAATAATACTAGAGTCAAAGTACAAACATAATCAATGTGCCCTGTCACACAAATGATCCTGATGTCCAGTGAGCTTATAGTACATCAGATTGGTATAGCACTTAAGAGAATCTGAAGGACTGTTGGCAGGCTTCAGAAAAAGAGGCTGAGCATTAATGTTCGGTAATAAAATGCAATAAAAAACACCACCATTGGCACATTTAGTCTGCTGTGAAACCACAAGAGAATTATTTCTGTGTCTCTAACACTTATTTTCCCTTTGCAATCTATCCATTGTAGAAGATAGGCCCCAGACACAGACAGACACGTTTTATTTAACAACGGTCCTGCACACAATACAGTGCTCCAACACAGTATTCAGTCCTTTTCTTCCCTTTCGCTGCCTCTACTCCTTTCTTCCCAAGCTTCGTCCTCCTCCCAACTCTGGCATCTGAATGGAGTAGACGGCCTCCTTCATAGTGCACCCAGAGGTGCTCCAGGTGTCCCTTGATTAACATCCGGCAGCACTTCCAGGTGCGGCAGAAGTGCTGCATTGGAACCCCACTCCTCTTCTGGCAGCACTTCCGGGTGTGCCGGAAGTGCTGCATGTCCAGGCTCTGGAGCTGTCCAGTTGCCCCACTGGGTTGAGCTTCTGAGCTCCAATTCCGTGGCCCCGGTGTAAACCAAGTGGGCTGCCCTCTCGTGTCCTGGGGGAGGTACTCCTGGTAGTATGCCCATTCTCCTTCTCTTGAAAAGGGCATCCCATCTGAGCAGGATCCCTGGCCATCCATCACACTGTCTGTCTGTCTATCTATCTATCATCAGTCAGTCTTTATATTTCCATATTTTAATGGAAAAGCAATATCTGGTGGTTTCTAAAAATGAAATAAATCTGATATTGTGTTGAAGTCAAGAAGAATGTGGTCATGTAGATCTCTTGGTTCCTCTGAAAAAAAGGCTTCCCACTAAAAGTTACAATGAAGCTTGCATTGAAAGTAATCCGATGATATAAAGTGCTGAATTAAAATTTCACTGTTCATTACTTACTTTTGAGAGCCACCTAATTAATGTGGTATAAAATTCCAGCTCAAGTTTAAAAAGCATGTTTGGGCTCCCTGTCTAAATAATTTCTAAGGGTGTTGTTCAAGTGTAAAAAACAAACATGGGGTGGACAAAAATATTTCATATAGAGAAGCAATTCATTTCTTCCCTGTGGTGCCTCATTCTTTTTTTTTTTAAAGGTCATCTATCCACCCACTTCTCTTTTTATTATAGTGTCCCTGGAAGCTGAAGTCCTTTAGAACACGGCACAATACTAAGTTGACCATTAGAAACTGCACTCATGACCAAATATCATAACTTAAATACACAGCTATTCAAGATTTCTAAACTACAGATGCATTCTGAGTTCAGGTGCAATGCAGAAATTGAAAAAAAAAGTAAGAATCCAAGAGCTCATTTATAAGCAGAATTTTGCCAGAGGGGAACAGATTGTAAGCATTTAAAAATTTAAGGGTGGAGATACCTGCCTAAAAAAACAGTTCTGGTCACCAGGGTGATTCAGGAGCAACACTACAGCCGGTCAGTCAAAAGTGAAGCTTACTGTCCATGCAGTTGTGATTTAAAGAAAACTCAAAAATAAGCAATTATTTGCTCTTTTCAAATTATCAAAAAGGACCATATAAAAAAGTGGTGTTTAGCAGAAAAACTAGAGCCTAAATAGATATAATAGATAAATATTTATGAGTTGTCCCACCTCAGAACCCTGAAGGAGAGTTGTCAAGGCAGGAATGGTAAACTCTCAATACTGGTCTGAATACCATGTTCACTACAGGTTGTCATGTGCGAGATCAGGGTGAATAAACTGTCACTAACAGGCCTGAACAGATGCCAGTACTTTCAAAATGAGCATTCATACAGCTCTCTATTTGCATGGAAGCCATAAATTCAACGTCAGATTAAGTGACTTGTCAACTGCAGTTTCTGACCTCATTCCTGGACTACATCAATTAAACTCATACTTACCAACTGAAAGCATACTTTCCAGTGTAGGCGTACATGCATCTTTTTCTGACAGCCAATAGCATGCTGCCTGACAGAGCTGATGTTGTATGAAGAGTCAACTGGCATGGAGAGTTCATTCACAATCTCTACCCCTTTTGGTTTTTTTTTTTTCTTTCTGTCATGGTACA
This sequence comes from Polypterus senegalus, assembly GCF_016835505.1. NCBI lineage: Eukaryota > Metazoa > Chordata > Cladistia > Polypteriformes > Polypteridae > Polypterus > Polypterus senegalus. Next base: position 84,650,024 of record NC_053161.1, read on the forward strand.
TAAAACATCAGGCAGACAGACAGACTAGCTTCTCTTCTATCTGTGCAGTCCAAAGCCCCTTATTCTTCCTCACTGCACTGTATTCAGTGTAATTCTGGATGAGCATTCATTGGTTGTCAAATCTCATGCACACAGAGCCTGCCCCTACAACTAAAGACAAAATCAAACCTGTTTAATTTTGTCAAGGTGAGTCGCAGACTAGTTGGAGTGAGCCTCTGGGTATGTCCCATCACATGACTGGATTTCACAAGAGCATGCTGACACATGCCTCCAACTTTCTAAGATTATATAAATTAACTGAAAATCACTGGACAAGTCTTGTAATGTGACATAGTCCCTCCCCCACCAGATGGTCAACCCACCATAGCTCATTTTCTTATTGTTTGCTGATTTACTCTGAGGTTACTGTCACTATGTAGCTAGGTTAATGTGGAAAGTAATGTGTGCCAGCTTGGATGACACACCAGTACTCAAACCACTTGCTGAGGACCTTAGTTACTTTTCTCATCCTTTCTTTCTTTCTTCAGCCTGAGATCCATGTACGCACGTATCAATTCAATCTGCTTATTCCAGTTCAGAAGTGGCACCTTATTCTGGTAGCACAAGGCATGGACAGAGCTTCAATTCAAATATTCACCCATAAACAGTAGATTGGTTCTCCATTAAATATCCAGTATTGCTTCTAAAACAACAACTACTATCCACACCACCATAAATTTGCACTTACATGGATGAGAATTGAGAGTAGTGGCCACTAAGGTCCACCTACAATGGTACATTCCTCAGCTGAGGTTGTTCACCTAATGTGATGCACAAACTAATGATCACGGACAGGCACAATGATATTTTCCTTCTTCACAATGTAGGAAACTGAAACAGTCATTACTAGGAATGAAAAGCCACAACCTCCAGAGGGAACCAAAGACTCTCATAACCCCACCCCCAACAAATTAGATTGAAAAATGTCACAAAATTAATAGAATAAAGTAAATCTTCCTTGGCACTGGGGGGTGATTGGAGCAGTTCTTCAGTTAAAAAACAAACCCTTAGATCATCTTTAAAGCAAACAGCTCTGAAGGCAGTGGCAATCTGCCAGCATATCACCTTGGCTTTTAGAAGTTAACCACATTCATTTTAATGCACCTGTAATGAAAATCAACAGTATTACATGGCACAATTAGCTTTACAAAGGGTTTGCCGATAAAGCAGCCGGGGTTTACTTCCACTGTATCATATGCATGTGTTATTTGCACCTTTATATCCCTTTATGCTTTTTCGAGTAAATATTTCTTTTCAGCCCAAATGTACAAGATGAAATGAATGTTTGTCATGAAAGTCTAAAATCTGTACTGTGCCATGAGAAAATGGAAAATGAAGACACCGCTGTCTTCATTTGTCGTCTTGGAGCACAAGGAAACAGTGCTGTATTCTTACGGGAAATCTATACTCCACAGGTGCACCGGCCATGGAAATGAGGGCAGGTGGCAAAGATATAATCAAGTGAACGCTTGCCAGGATCACATCACAAAGGTTTTTCATTTTCTTTACATATTACAACACTTCTTGGTTTGAACATAAATGAATCAAAAAAAAAAATTGAACAGATCCTCTTTTATGTCCAACCCCCAATTACATATTTAGAAAACTGTTTCCATTCACCGCTGTGCACATTGAGGACATATCTGCACATCTGGCTGCAGTCTCTTCTTTGTTGCTGTGTGACACGTTAAACAATTGTTCCTCCAAATAGTTTCCTCTGAGGAGATGTATCATCTTATTGAAGAAAAAAAAAAGGAAAACTGGTTTGGAGCCTCTTCTGGAGATTATTATCACCGAGTAAAAGATCTGCAGCAGATAAACAAGTGCTTGTTTTATAATGACAGGCTTTGCAGCTATTCATCCTACTTGACAATTAGAGGTGCAAGTTCACTGCTTGTCAATTGAACTATTTGGTCTTTGGGGATTATGGCAGCATTTTAGCCTTTCTTCTTCCCAGCCTGAAATACTCCAAGGGCTATTTCTGCAAATCTTTGCCTATAAATTTTCCATACTTATATCCTATTCTTTATGATGAAGACAAAATGGCCAATATAAATTTGTACTGAGTCAACCTGTTTTTGCCACAATTTCTGTCATTCTTCTTTAGGCAAATCATCACATGTAGCAATGCTATACTTTGGTTGTATGTATTCTGCAATGTTTCACACAATCAATCATCAATTAATCAATCGGTCATTCAATTAATAAATAGTATGAAGCACCCTTTAAAGGACTCACCATCACAAGGCACTTTACCAACAAAAGCACAAAAATTTCAAAGTAATTTCTGTTTGTGTTTAATTACATAAATTGTGAGCAAGAATGACCTAACAAATCCTAAGAATGGTGAGGAGGCCTAGGTCAGTGCCGTTCGTACAGGAAGACACCACATTCTTTTAGTGACTGCACCACTACATTAGCTGTGAAGTATTAGGACAAAACTTCAGAAAATAGAAATAGTTAATAGGGAATCCTGGAAATGACATCTGGAGCTGGGTGTTTGCCATCATCAGCCTGCTGTCACCCAATACTCATTGCAATTGAAGCTCAATCAACTGTTTTGATAATGGATATATGGGTAGCTGTATAATGCTACCTTATTCTAACTGGGTCAACAAAGTAAGTTCCCGACATACCTAAATACATGTATATGCAAAAAAGTAACACATATTACTGAGTTAATCAGGTAGTCACAAGCTACATGCCTTAGTGACTGAGTATGACTAATGTGAGCGTCTGTTCATGAGGCTGAATCAGAATACAGAAGCCTTTCAAAGGTCGATCGATCGCTCTACTTTCTTTAAGGCATGAAACTAGATTTGAAGTCGAATTTGCAAAGCCATGAATATAAAATTCTTAGAAAGTATATTTAAAAGTCTATTATTCTTGAATCATATCACCAAACACCAATCACCAATCACCAAATACATGGGCCGCAACCATTCCGCAACAGGAAAGCATCACTGGAAAGCAGCGCTACTCAACCACAGATGGCATCATTAAGGGTGTGACAAAAATAATCACCAAAAATAAATCATGAGGTATCTAAATGTAAGAAACATTACAGTCTGAGACATTAGTCTGGAAAGGTCAGGGCTGCAGATTCCTAGTCTCCACATATCAAATGAAGCAGTTTTCATCTTGAGAAATGCAACAAAAGAAATAATCACCGGTTATTAAAAGGTAAAAATTTACAGAGAGGGAAGATATAGTGCTTAGATGACCAAGGTATGAGTAAATCACTATAAATTCTGAACCTGCATGAAGTGCCAAGGATGAAGGATTAAGTGGCCATCACAGCAAAGAATTACAGCATCAAGAATTAGGTGATGAGCACGGCAATGAATTCCATAGCCTTATTGAAAACAAACAGTGAAAGAGCACAGTGAGATGCAATGGAAGGTGACTTTTGAGGCATTAAAAACAGAGAAGATGGAATCAGTCAGGGAGAAAGGAAATAACAATGGATGTAAGAGCGGCTTATGGAGTTAATAGACCCATGTGTACTAAGCGATGATAAAATGCAATCTTGAAAAGTCCCCTGAAAAGCAAACTGTCATTTTAACTTTAACACTGAAGTTCAAAATAGTGAGGGCAGACAATAGGAAATGAAGAAATGTGAAGTGAGCTAGCTGACTCTGATTAACATATTGATTAGAATGAAACTGAGCTGATACATGGTGTCACATGGGTGTCTGTTTGAAAACATGAAAGGCTGGCCTAGGAGCACCATGGGGGAAGTTCTTACAAATGTCATGGAAAGAAAATGACAAAGAGGCAGGCCCAGAAATGAGATGTTAAAGGATGTGAAAGACAGAAGGATGAAGATTTTGAATGTCTGGAGCCTGACAAGGGGAAGAGATTCAGACAGGTATGTAATTACAGTAAACAGTATCAAATGTCATATTACCTTTTCTGTGTATTATGAAAACATAGAAATAATGCATAAATATATTATTCAAATGCAAGGGTTAGTTGAATGCTTTGCAATGACTGTGCATAAAGGATAGCAACTAGACAACAAATAGTGACATTCACAGATTGAAAGAATCTCAGCATGCACTAATAAAGTACTTGCTGTTCCTCAGGGCTACCCTATTCTTTGCCTAATTTGCACTCTCATAAAGGCCAGTGTTACTGCTGACCTCTAACTGTTTAATCAAGCTGTCTGTTTCAGTGGCTAAGAAGTTTGATTTGACACCGTGAAATATTGTGTGAAATGTAAAACTCCTTGAGTTCATCCTGAGTATACACATTTTCTTCACGAAGTACTTTAGCCTTATTCCCAAAGCAATGCATGTGAAGTTTATTGTCCCTTTGTGAGTGAATGTGCATTTGTGCATAAGTGTGCCCATGCAGCTTTGGACTGGCTTCCTGTCTAGAGGTGGTTTCTATCATGTCCACAATGCTACAGGAATAGGCTGTGGGCACCACAACCCAAAATTAGATTAAATGGGCAAGAAAAGTCTGTACATGTAAAGTTTTCATGTTGAGAATGCAAAAATTGTGATATCTGGGAAAACTCCAAAAGGTGTGAGATAGATAGATAGATAGATAGATAGATAGATAGATAGATAGATAGATAGATAGATGGCGCTATTGTCCCCTTGAACCCTCAGACCACAAGCCAGACACCAGATAAAAGTCCAAAAATTGATTTTAATAATTCTAATAATGTGCACAAAGCACCTCCACCTCCACAATCCTCAATAAACAATCAATAATACAATCAAATACAATAGTAACAATCGTCCGCTCCCAGACGCTTCGTCGCCCTTCCTCCCAACTCAGCTCGCCTACTGGGATCTCCCACAGTCCTTTCATAGTTCATGACTCGGAAGTGCTTCTATCCCTCAGTCCATGTGATTTCATAGCACTTCCGGGTCAGATGAAAAGTCCTTTTCTTCAGCCTGGAAGTACATCATTTCCTCTGTCCCTGTGACTGAGAAGTACTTCCGGGCTGTATGGAAAATATAAGTCCTTGAGCCTCCCTGCAGCGTCCCCTGGCAGCCCTACGGTATCCAGCAGGGCTGTGAATTAAAACTCCCTGGTCCATGATGCTGGAATTCGGGGCACCTCCATGTTGCAAGGAGGGCTCCATCTGGAGGCCTGGGGGTACTGGCCGGGATCTGCCTCTAAGCCAAGATTTTTATAGTTTTTTATTGAAGCAATTACAAAAATGTGATATATGGAAGACTCCATGGAGCTATGGAGCCCTCTCACTAATCCAGGACATTTTCACTCTGATTTATCAGTCTTTATTTGCACATCAGAATTTAAATTTTCAGGTTATGTCCCCAGATTGGAAGCTCTGGTTGTCTATGGGTATTTTGAAAAGAAATGTGTTCTCTTTATGGAAATTCAAAGTTTATTTCCACCATTATGAATTTACCTTCAAATGTTTCTCATCAAAGTCCTTCTGCTTCACATCTACAGAGTTATGGGTTTGATTTCTGTCCATAGGCACAGTCTGTGTAGAAGTTGTATGTTGACTCTTTTCCTCCCACATCCAAGAGGGGTGTAGATATAACAGTCTTATAAGAATGTCAGTGAGCTCTACGATGGACTGGTGACATGTCTAAGGTTAGTTTCTGCCTTTCACCTGATGCTACTCTGCTTTTGGCCTTCTCACCATTCTGAGGTGAATTAGGTGGGTATGCAAACACATGTAAGCATGGATAATGTCATATATCCAAGCAAGATCTGTTCCTTATATAGAAAAAAATTCAAAGGTGCCATGGGTAAAGGAATTCCTGTCATTTTTGTGTGTCATTACAATAGTTATAGGAAATTCAGTTATTTAATTAAGTAAACACACCTGATTAACAAGCAAATAAATCCCACAATTGAGCACACTTTCCCCTTCATACTACCCTGGAGAAACATAAGAAGAAACCATTCGATTCTCCTTTCAGTTTTATAAGCTCATATAAAATGATGGATAGTGCCAGAGGCCCCATAATAGATTGGACCACCCATCATAACCTCCCAATTCATAGTATTGTTTCCTACCTTGCACCTGAGACTGCAAACCTGAACTTTATTCAGCAGATAATACATGGATGGATAGATAAAAATATGTATATGTATGCTTGGTGTGTGAATCTTCAAAATTCCATTTACACTGAAAGTTAAAAGCGAAAGCTACACTTTAGTTCCAATATTCATTGTGGTGCACTGTCAAATGGTATCAAAGTTTTCACAATTTACTTGCCCCGTTCCAGCTTGCTGACAAGGTAAGCAAATGTCATTTTCCTCAAGAAGAGTAACAACTGGGTAGCATTTAATTTTGGCTCTACACAGGTCAAAGACAATGATACCCTGACTCTGCCAGGATGAGGAGGTCAGAATTACTTTAAATCACAGCACTCTCATGAGTACGATGCAATGGTCGGCATCCCAAACGGCCAAACAAGATTAAATAAGGCCTGTCTGAAGGTGACAGGTCAAGGTTAGCGTAGATTTTCAATTTCTCAAGCTTCAGCTGGAGGACTCCAGGGGGGAAACTTATGCCACTAATCCAAGTTGTCGCACTCTGTGTTTTTTGTCTTTTTTTTTCCCCTTCTTATAGAAGGCAACAATAATGCAGTGCACAATAAAGCCCATGAGCTCACAGTATAGTAAGTGCTGAATTATTTACTCCGGCTACTTCTCCAGCCAGGAAACTAATAATTCATTGTGTCTCGCCTTCTTACAGGACAGAGGAAAAGGTCTGGACGTGGAAATGTTTGGTGCGTGCCAGAAACATTTCAGTACAATGCAAAGGTGACAGAAATGATGAAAACTATGAAGAAGTAAATAATCAAACCACATATTCATATCTTTATTGCCTCCAAAAAGAATAAGTGGAGCAGCTGCATCAAGCTCAGAATTGCTGACAGCCACGGACAGGCAGACTTTCAAGGCTATTTATGCAGCATGACTGAGCTGTAAACTATGAGAGGCAGCAGCTGCTGTAACACGTCCATTACATTAAGAGTTGCTGCAAAGATTAAATGGTAACATGGCAAAGTTCAAATGCAGCCAGAAGCTGCTAAAACCAACTTTTTCTTTGTCAACACGCTAACTTGCCAAGAATAATACAAGAGTCGATTGACTACGTGCCGAGAAAATGGTTTGATACCCATGCACTATACAGTAGCGGCTCATTTATGCTGTATACAGAGAAAACAGAGAAATGTTACTAAATTAGTCAGATTCAAGTCAGTACCATCTGGCGTTCACAGAATCCTCTTCGAGTACTGCTAATTGTGCGCTATGACTGACAGGAGACATGTTGGGAAGGCGTCTTGTGGAATATGCTTTTCCAGCCAGCTGGGGGAGCATCTCCTCTGCCAGCTTCTGAGAAAGTTTATTTTGTCCATCCATCATTTAACACGTTTAATCCAGTTTAGGCATGTGAGGTATGGGAATCTACCGGGTAAAATCAAGCATATGGCAGGAACCAAACCTGGATGGGGCACCAATTCAGCACATGGCATACTTGATGCTAAGGGGACAATTTAGAGACACTAATTACCTGACCAGTCTGTTACTTGGCACACTCAACTACGTGTGGCCAATACACCAAACTCCTAACACTTGTGTCTGCTTGGAGAAAAACTCAGCAAGGAGACCACACAATCGCCTCAAAGACAGTGACAGTGACCATTTATTTGGATCCCGGAGTATGGAGTTGTGAGGCAGAAGCACTAAGCACTAATGGATTGGCACCCTATTAAGTGTTAGATGTGTCACCATATTATGAGTTCATCTGTTCCTATAACATTCTAAAATGGATATAATTAAAATTATTTAAAGAAACACAAAAGTGAACCTCACCATAATTATGCGTTCAAATACTATGACATGTACAGCCAACATGGAGCACAATTCAGTTAGCAAGATCACACAAGCTGAAATATTAGGAGCAGTTTAAAAGTGGCATAAAGCGTCACAAAACCAATTATTGCACAGAAGATGAGGTGAATGTCACGTAATGTTATTAACGCATTGTGATATACAGTATGTATTTTTGTGTATTTTATGGTTTTCTAATTTCTTTTGTTTATACTTATTGTATCTGAATTTGACAAAGTTTATTTTTGCTTGCATCTCAAATTAATGTGACGCCTTCTGGAGGTATCACATGACCAAGATTGTTGCATTGATTACGACGCAGTAATGCTGATATATGAAAGTCAACAAGCACTCTCTCTCAGTGGATAAAATTACTGTCGAAGATCATCTTTATCCAAGTTAGTTTCTAATTCAAGTAGGCCCCAGAGCTAGTTATTTTCTTCTCTGGTTTTGACATTGTTTTGCTCTGTACTTCTTTGCCCCTTTGCTTTTGGATCCTGTTCTTTTACAGATCTAATCCCTACTTTCAATTTCATTTTGGTTGACTAACCCCTGGTCTTTTTTTGCTCTTTCATAATAATCTTTGGACATCTCAATATCATAATATCCCCACAATCTCTAAAAACTAAAGAAAAGGAACTCCTTATCAAATGATTCTGAACATTGGTTAGTGCTGTTCACAGGTCTAAAGTCCGGAGTACAAATCATGCCTAGGTGCTCTCTGTTGCCAGTCCGGTTAGGGTTAAATGGTTGTTGTAAATTTTAACCAATGGATGTAAGCGCAGTGATGGTTAGTTCCTGACTGTCATCAAAAAGAAATTCACTCAGGTGACAACCCTCTTGGTTGTTCATCCTGTATTAGAGCTGCTGGACATAACCATGTGCTGCTGAATGCACACTACAACCCAGTCAAGCTTTAGGAAGGCTCCCTTCTGACTGGGAAGGACTCTTGTTTTATAAGTTGGTCCTCTTTGTTTCACCCTCTTTACATTCACCCCTTTCATCAGGGCATCAAGTGCTGCGGACATATGTTCTTACTCACATGACCATAAGAATGTTATGTTATATTGAAGCATTCTGCAGTACCTTAGGGTCTTAAACACTAGTTGGTCATCTTCTCCTGTATACCACAGCAATACATTAGGCAATACGTATTTGAAGCCAAATTATTCAGAATTTATTGTATGACCATGAGCAAGCCTCTTTATTTGCTGTGGTGGCTCCATTTCAGTTTGTGTGTACTGAGTCTCTGCATAATGGGTGCTATACTGTACAGTCACAGGGCTTTGGGATACGGGTGAATGTGAAATGTAACCATCCGTCTGCCTTTCAAGGCCACCTCTGTAATTACAGAGTCAGCAGCATTAGACCACTGAAGCAGAAACCCACCCTGGAAGGGACGCTAGTTCATCTAAAGCCTCCCTCTTGTACGTTCTGTGTTCGCAGTAAGAAGATAATTATAACAGGCCCCGAGATAAGGACATCTCTACAGCTCAGTAGGCTGGGCACCTTATTGCTTCAGAGCTGCCAAAAAAAATCAGCCCTTTAGAAGTTTTTGTCCCAAGGTAGCGGGGGGAGGCCAGTTTCTGACGTGTGTTGCTGGAAACCTAAAATGAAGTGTAACAGATCAAATGTCAACTCAGAATCTAATAAATAAATAATCATTCCCCGAAATGAGCCAACACAAGGACAGCTTTTTAAAAGAAACACAAGAGGACAGCTTCATAATGGAGAAAATGCTGGCATTGTGGGAAATTGTTTTCCATTCTTACAGCACTTGGGCTGCAAAAAATATTTTTTTTAGCTTTCGGATTGGTCCAGCAGGAATACTAAAACAAAAAAAAGTGAACCAACAACAACAAAATATTCCCTGCTCAAGCTAATTGGGTAAATTAAGGCATCCTAGGCGAATTATCAGGAGAGACTAAAGTAAATGACTCTTAAGGAAAGGGAGGCTGTGAAAACTTAAGGGACAATTTGGAAGCCTACTGCTGGCTTTTTAGACAACCACGAGCACTGACAGTACTAACCAGAACATTATCACACTTTACAGATCTGCCAAGCATACAGTAAATAATTTGACTCCACCAGTCATCTGACAAGCCAATGCTGAAAAATTACAAATCTTCTACTTACTGCTCCTTATCCTGGCCCTGTAATGGTGGAGCAGCCTCCCCATTGCAAGCAGAAAAGAATTTTAGGCCGAATGTAACTCCTGAGTGGCTGACACTTCTAGGGTGGCCTTCTTCTGATGATTTTCATCTGAGCTTTAACTTTCTTTAAACAACTGAAAGATCTTAAGACAGTTTGCTACTCTTTAAATGAACATTGTATGAAAAGCAACTAATCTGGCAAAATGCTTAGTTATTTTCTTGTGCCACTCTCCCTTTGAACTATTATTATACAAGTATCCTATCATATAGCTATTTTTCACTATTTCCAGTTACACATAATTAAATTCCACACTAAGACTACTTAATATAGGGCTCTCTTTTTAAGCCGCTCCAATCAGATCTAAAGAAATACATTCTGAAAGACATTTTGCCGAATGCCAACTGATTTGAGATCCAAAGACTGTTTCTCGCCAAGACACCCGACTGAACTTTTCATTTTCATCAATCTACTAATGGATAGTCTGGATACGCTTCTGTAGATGGGATCATTGGAGAATTTGCCAGGCGCCAATGCCATCAAAACCTTGCCAGGCTGCATCACTTATTCTCCTCGTACTAGAGGCCAAGTTACCCAGTGTGCTGTATGATTTAACAATTTTAATGGCAGATACCTAAAAGGACCGAAAACCTAAAAAAGAGCTAATGACTCTTGATGCAAAACAATTTCAATGTGTCACTCAAGTTTTTCATAAAAACGTCAGTTTATTACAAAGACTACATACAAGAGACTTAATACTTTATGGATTACTTCAATAATGGAAAAAATATACTTTTTAGTGTTCCATATTGTGATTCATATAGTGCAAAATGGAAATAATTTTTCATTCATCCATTATCCAACCCGCTATATCCTAACTACAGGGTCACGGGGGTCTGCTGGAGCCGATCCCAGCCAACACAGGGCGCAAGGCAGGAAACAAACCCCGGGCAGGGCACCTCCCCACCGCAGGAAATAAGCTTTCATCCATACATAATCAAACCTGCATAATACAGTTTACAGTTGAAATATCCTGGTAACATTGAGTATAAAGTGGGAGCCAGCCTAGATGGGGCACTAGTCCACTACAGGGCACACTAATGCACATGTGTGCACTCACTCAGAAGCTTTCATTCTACTAGAAATTGTGCTTTCTGTATATCAGAGTTTGATGCGACTGTCCTCCCATTAATTCTTCTGTTTTGCCCCAGAATTGCTTTAATTTGCTGGTAACATGTAATATCATTTTCTTTTCTTGGATCAGCACTCAAACTATTTATATTCTGTTCTCTTTTCTTCCACTCCGTGTAATAGATTTCATGCAAAAACTAACACCTCAGCAAATAAACCACGTGCAAATGCGTAGGAATCATTTACTTGCTAATGGCTTACAGTCACAGGATTTCTTGAGGAAAAATGGCATATTAAGGTACATTGCATCTCTTCAGTATCTATAAAGAGCCTCTCTATTTCTCTATTCGAGAGAACAAAATAAGTATTAGATGCATATTATGCTATGTAGTTTTTTTTTTTATTGCTGCAGATTTTGTTGTAATAAAAGATGGATGAAATTAACTCAGAGCACTGGAGACAGCATTACAATTGTGTGCAGAGAAAAAAAAATGGCCATGCCATTTTATTTCCACAGAGACAACAGATAGGACCCGCCAAGCTGTACGCTTGAAGACACAGCAATAAACATCAGACTCTTTTTATCCCTCGCGATTTGATCCAACACTGGCTGTGAGCTGTGAGCTTTCAGTAGAGGCACTTCAGCCATGTCTGGTAGTCTGTCTGCTTTCTGGTAGCTCCAAGGGTGAAATGCTCTATATATTGGGACTTTCTCAATGAGACATCCATTCTACAGCATTATGCAATTTATATTCCGAGAGACTTTTTAGGATTACAGTGAAACACAAGGTGGCAATCTGATCCAAATGTTCAATCTAGTCTTTTCTTAAAAGTCCACAAAGTGTCTGCATCATCAGAACAGCCTTCCACTCATTGCCTAACGTACCAATTGATTTTTTTTTTTTAGTTTTAAAGATACCATTCTGCAGTCTTCTTTGGGGTTCTAATCCTAAAGTATTCAATTGTTTCAATGATTTTTTGGTGTTTTGAGTGACTAGGTTAGGGACTGATTGAGATTGTGTCTGTGGTCTAGGATCTACACTGGTATGAAGAAGGTTCCCAGTTCAAATCCCATTTCTGCCAAAAGGATTTCTACTCCATTGGGCCCTTGAGCAAGACCCTTAACCTGAAAATGTATCCACAGGAGCTGTACAATAGCTGAACCTGCGCTCTGACCCCAAAAAGGTCATACAAAAAGACCATTTCCACTTGGAGATAAGAAAGTATATCAAAACCAAAAAAATCTAATCTTGTGCCCATATGCACATCCATATAGCCTCTCCACTGCAGTTAAATAAATATGACTCAATTTAAAGTGCTATGACAACTTTAAATAGCTGTATTAGTTTGAACAGCTACAGACGGTGCAGGATAGAAAAAGGGGCGTGACAAAATAGTTGAATATAACAAAGCAACCTTATTATTATTTTGTCAAACCATTCAATCCAGCTGAGGCTCAAGGGAGAGCAAAGCCTATTATGTGGCCATCGAGCACAAGGCAGTAGACCAAGTCTGGTTGGTGTGCCAGATCAACACAAAGCCAGACCAGAGCCCACTTTTACAATCTAACATACACATAGAAAACCAGTTAACCTAATAAGCATGTGTATGAGAAATGGTGGAAAGATGTCAGAAATGGGAAAAACACACAAACTGAGCAACAGAGCAAATGATCTGAGAGGCCTTTTTTTACTTTAGATATTGCTCCTACATAAAGCCTCCCTCTTTTCTGAAAGAGTGGGAGTTTCAGGATGCTTCTTCAATGGTAGGTTGAAGTGTTAATTGGATCAGCCTCTGAACAGCTGAAGGAGCAGCATTGAATTGTTTGAGCTGTGTGGCGAGCTCCGACATTAACCATCAAGCATTCGCTACCCCTCATAGGCACAACAACAAAAAGACATATTACCACAGAAAGCAAGACCATAGCCGTTTTACTGAATGGAGCTGTTGTCTATATGTGGCAAACTGCTCCATGCCAACTCCAACAAAGAGGAGGCAAACCTTCTTTGAATGGGTTTCAACAAACACAGCTGCACTATCATTGTTTAACATGAAATTCACTGAACACTCAATAAAGGCAAAACAATAAACCATCTAGCCAGAGGAAATGCAAGACTGTCCTCGAAGCTCGACGATGTGAGGCACTTTATGTTTGGATCTCATATCTCATGGGAAGTCCTCATAGGCCGTTTTATTAAAATTATTTAGCAGAGTATGAAAGAACACGGAACACGACTTTCATTTGAAAGGGAAGATAAGAGGAATAATTCCTCAAAGCCACTTGTAAAATTATTGTGCTTTCCCAGAAAGTAAAGGCATATGTCTGCTGAAAAAAGAAAAGAAATGTAGGCAGACTTTTTTTCTCCCATCAACTATCATAAATATTCCTCGCTAAGAGGCTGCTCTGTTTTATATACGACTTGAATACGTACCATATTCAAAAGCTTGCTTTCCAAAACTGCTCCTTCTCATCATCGAGTACAGCAGAGATGTATTTATGAATAGAATGTCTGATCCAGAAAAATGGAGGACTTGGCTTTTAAGCACAAAACTGCCATGTGCAATAAAGGCCAGTGCACATTCCAGACTATCTTAAGATAGACAGCTTTTGTCACAAAGTATCCATGATCTACTCATTTTAAAGAGATTTTCAATTACAAGTTCACAAAATGGTAGAAATTATTACAGCAGGAAGAGGGACAAAGCAGAAAAACATAGAGGTTTTGTCCAGGTGCTACCACTTCCACCCACACCCAAAAGACTCGCAGGTTAAGTGCATTGGCAGGCGATGAATGAGTGGAGGTGTGCATTCATGACTACGCTTTGATCATCCAAAGATACTTCCTACCTTGTACAAAATGCTGATCAACTATAAGAAAATGACCCTTTATTAAAAAAAGGGTCCTGAAAATTGTAGGGTGTCTAGATAACCCAATGGCAAAATACTACAAAGAATTAAATAATCTTAACATGGCAAAGAAAAAACTGAAAAATTAACTAAATCAAACAAAAGGCAATTTATCTCCTTGGAGACGCGTCTGCCAACATACACTTACCAAGTAAAGAAGCTGGCTGATCCTCTGTGACACAGTTTCTTGTTACTGTTAATTTGGATTTTAACACACAAAAAAAGACATTTTTGGAGTAAGTTGCTATTAGCTAGGTAAATTCCTTTGACTTTATTAAAAAAAAAAAACATGATCTAAGGCTTTATGTATTCTTTTTCACTGCGGTGGGCTGGGGTTTGTTTCCTGCCTTGCGCCCTGTGTTGGCTGGGATTGGCTCCAACAGACCCCCGTGACCCTGTAGTTAGGATATAGCAGGTTGGATAATGGATGGATGGATGTATTCTGTTTTCAGAACAACCGGTTTAAATCTTATTGGGGATCACATTAAAAAGTATAAATATAGAAACAAACTTAAAATGATTTTTATTGCATTAAATAACTGAACTACTCGCACAAATAATTTTCAGTAATAAATTGTCATTTATGTTATATTGACTTCATTTGGAATGAATGTGTTTTTGAACTTTAAAAAATGTTTTTTATTTAAATATTTGCCATTACACAGTTACGTTGTTGGCATTGCGGATCCTTTCTTCATATAGTTGAAATAATTTTGCTGTGCGTCATAATAACAAGAATTCATTTATCTTTAAGCAAAGCAAACAAATCTCGTTGACAAGAAATTGTCAATCATATTAGGAGGCCACACAGCCAAGTTAATGGATTTCCTCCAAAAACTCAGGTGATTTTTTTTAACATTTTACAATGCAGAAAAAAGAAATTCAGGAGTGCATATTTGCCATTTGTGAGTTATTTTCTTAGCAGAAAATGACTTAAAAGTATACATTTAATCATGTCTTAAGGGGCCAATGTTTATTGTAAATATATTACAAAATGTTTATATGATGTCAGGGGACAGATTAAAACTGTAATAATAAAACGTTAAAAAATGCCAAAGATAATACTGGGCTACTTTGTCTTCCATAATCTGGCAAACCTACAGCACACCGTACATCACATGAGCAGGCATTCCCTCTCTGTATGACCTCAGAAAATCTACATTATATATCAGCTATATGGGAACTGGTTACTTCGCAATGTTATTTAACAGTGATGTGGCTTGGCGGTTAGCTATCAAAAGATGCATAGTTTGCAATCTTAATAATTAATATTAAGAAAATGTTCATGTTTTAGATTCATCACACGACAAGAGGGAATGTCTGAATTTTGTTCAGGTAACAGTGGCACAGCGGTAGTGCTGCTGCTGTGTGTTCCAGGTACTCCCTGTTCGAAGTTTGCATGTTCTCCCCGTGAGTGTGTGGGTTTCCTCCAGGTACTCCAGTTTCCTCCCACAATCCAAAGACATGCTGGTTAGGTGAGCTGGCACTGCTAAATTGAGCCAAGTGTGGGTCTTCACCCTATGATACACTGGCACCCTGTGCAGGGGCTGTTCCTGCATGATGATTGCTGGAATAGGGTTAGGAAAGTCGATGGAGTAACTGAAACAGGTTATTCATTAACCTAATTTATTATGCTGTTGTTACAGTAACTAATTTGGCTACTGTAAGATGAACCATAAAATGTATGTGGAATTTTGACATGTAACTGTATTAAGTTCCTTCAACAAATTATTTTTAGTGGTTTTTGCTAACACATGTAAGGTTGACTTACTAAATCAGGATAGAGTACAACTGTTTGCAGAGGCAGCTTTAATGTTTGCTCAGGGTTACATAGTGGGCTGCAGGTTTGACCAACAACAAGGTAGTTTAAAGCCCTTCTCCACTACACACACTGAGGTGTGTACTATACATACGCTTGGTCTTTCAGAATGCACACCATCACAAGACAGCTTTTGTAATCTCTGGCAGGCCACTGCACCCACAGATGTAGGCATGCTCACGACACAGCTCTCCAATGGCAGATTCTGGAGAGAAAAACTCCAACTCAAAAGGGCTGCATCATAATGTGCTCCCAGGAAAGAATGGAAACCAAAGTTGGTTGATGCAGACCTGGAGAAGTAGAAGCCATGACAAACAAGTAAAAAATTTAGTGTGGTTTACTGATTTTTGCAACTCATGAAGCAAAATCAAAAAACAAAAGCAGATGGTAAGTAGGGCAATAGCATCACAAGCCATAAATAACAACCTGAATTAAAAAAAAAACTAGCACCACAAATTGGACTGGACTGCCAATACTGATGCTCTGTGTAAGAAAGGTCAGAGCCGACTATACATCCTTAGAAGGTTAACGTCCTTCAACATCTGCAATAAGATGCTGCAGATGTTCTACCAGACGGTTGTGGCGAGCGCCCTCTTCTACGCAGTGGTGTGCTGGGGTGGCAGCATAAAGAAGAAAGACGCCTCACGCCTGGACAAACTTGTTAAGAAGGCAGGCTCCATTGTAGGATTAAAGTTGGACAGTTTAACATCTGTGGCAGAGCGACGGGCATTAAGCAAACTCCTGTCAATCATGAAGAATCCACTGCATCCACTTAACAGGATCATCTCCAGGCAGAGGAGTAGCTTCAGTGACAGACTGAGGAGATCGTTCCTCCCCCACACTATGCGACTCTTCAATTCCACCCGAGGGAGTAAATGCTAACATTATTCAAAGTTATTGTCTGTTTTTACATGCATTTTAATTACTCTTTAATTTAATTTTTTTTTTGTATCAGTATACTGCTGCTGGATTATGTGAATTTCCCCTCGGGATTAATAAAGTATCTATCTAAAAAGTCCTAAGGACTAAACATCCCAAATCCAGAAAACAGCAAACACTAGAGACAGTCTGCAAGAGTAAAAAAAAGCACATTGCTGGGGTGAAGACCAGTATTCCTACAATAAACCTAACGGAAGAAAAGCAACGTCCCATTTTTAAACAATTGGGGGTTTAACTTTGTGGGTGAAAATTATATGTATGTTTGGACTGATGTCTAAAATGTGTGTGTTTTTTAGAATAAATCTGAAGTCAAACTAAAAGTCAACCCAATCATTGATTAAAAATTGGAAAACCAATTAACAGATTAATAGAATGGCAATGTATTTATGTTTTTTTCAAGCAGAACTGCCTTTTGTATTCATTGTTGAATCATCCTTTGTACATAAATGCTGCTTTTTGAGTGACAGCCCATACCTGCACAAAATGCAAAACTCCTAATGTCTCATTTGTCTATGTATGCTTCTTTAACTTCTTGATGCTATCACATTCAAAACAGTGCAGCCTTTATTTTAGGAGTTTCAATGTAATTTGCCTAACTGAATGATAACTGCAGAATCATGTCACACTCCATCTAAAATGACAGGCTTGCTTCTTTTTTCGAACTGTATTTGTGGCTTTTTTTGCCTACAAGAGTGTAAGGATATCTTTAGTCTGTTTAATTAGTGCATGTCCCTACATCATGTAAACGTTCGAGATCACATTGCAAGCTGAAGATATGCTGTGTGTCACATTACAATACTGGATAGCCAGGCACCAGAAATAGGAAACAAAATGACGAACAATACCCTTCTTAATTTTCTTATGCTGTTTGCTGTAGTTACATGCATGATGGGGAGCTACCATTTCCACTTATACACAGTGGAAGGATCAGTGCAGTCAGCTAGACAATTCAACAATATTTTACAGTCTATCACCTCGGAATACCATTACCCGATTAAAATGAATCTTATTTGTTAAATTATGCAAATTATACTTCCCAAGGCTAGTATAATGTCTTGCATAAAGTATAAGCACTATATACAATTAGCGATAAAATGCATTAGTGCTCACAAATGAATTGCTCTTCCACATTCTGTGCCAGACATGGGCTAATTCAGTTCAAGATTACATATCGAATACATCTGTCGGGTTGCGCGCTGTTAAAAAATGCAAGTAAGATTAGACCTTACATGTGAGAAATGCTTTTAAGAGCCTGCATCTCCTGCTCACATTTTCCCTATGCCATCTGTCTGTGTCCTTTTGTCCTACTATCTTTGCTTAGCAATGGTGGCAGAATAGTCTCCAAAGCACTGGGCTTGACCATCAGCCTGATCATCACCTATGTATTATATGCACATGTGGGTGTATGTTTGAGTGTGCCCTGCTCTTATGGGGTTGCTTCTTTTTTACACTCAGTGCTAATGGGATGAACTCAACTTTGAGTTTAATTAAGTGGCTTTAATAACGGATGCATAGACTTTTGCACAAACCATACATGCTCACCATTTAACATCAGTGTTACCTAACGAAACATCATTGCACTGAACGTTTTTCATATGCTAGCTCACCATCTTATTTTGGTAAACTATGAATTGCCTCTTGTTTAAAAATTTGGAACCCAGATGCACCATATCATTTAACATTAGAAAAACATTACATTGACTCAGCAGGAAATCTAGCCCAAAATTGTGTAATGTTTGGCAGCCCTTTTCACATCCTCAAATAACGTGTCTTAAACTAAGCACCGATCATCCTCAATGGAATTAAAACTGTAGCTGGCTTTGGGACTTTTTTTCTCTCTGTATCTTTTCTGTACTGAAATGTATTTAGGAGTACTTAAAAAAGATCATTTCTAAGAAGCAGCTAAGTGGCTAAACACAGTACAAGGTGGGATTGTGATGCTAATAATGCTTGGGGCCACAAGGTATTCAATGCTCAAATCTGAATAAAATTTCAGAAGGTTTCTGCTCTTAGTTTGCACGTTTGTATCTTGTGCTGTCATTTAAAAGTAATTGTACTGAGCTGACATTATTTTATAGCAGATGGTACTGTACATATAGTTTCATTGACTGAAAGCAAGATATGATGGCTACCCACACATAAAAGAATACAGATAAATGAATGTCATTAACCTCTGTGCAAATATCACAGTTCTAATATTTTCATAGAAATGTTAAATGTAATGTAACTAAAAGGGATCATAAAGCATTACAGCCTAGTCTCATTCAGTGTCCAAAGTTTAGATGCCTAAAAAAGCTTCTTAAAAAGGGGCATGCATGGCATAAATTATATCACATGGGCACCTGTGCCCAAAACATTAATTTATTCCTTATTTCTGAACCCAGGTTTTCTATTTTAGGGTTGCACTGTACCACTTTTGGGTGCTAGTCTGACTGAGAAGCCAATCCATTCATAGGCACACTCACGACTGGGCCAAACTAGAATACTCATCTCTGGGATGTTACAGGAAACCCACACAACAATGGAGGAACCTACTAAGACTACTCAGATGAGGAATGGAGCACTGCGTCACTATGCTACCCATTACTGCAAACCAAAACAAAGATAAACAAATCAGCTAATTGAGGACAGCTATTATAAAAGTCAATAATTTGCATTTGCCCTTTCCGTACTTTATATCATCAGGACACAAAGAATAGAATGTTTTAGGTAACTTACAGTAAGTAGGGCCAATTCGGTTTATTTCATGCTGTACCATGCTGCACTATTTTACAGAAATTTCCATTTTTTAAACATAATCTTCTGTGTGTATTTAACTCATTTTATATCCTATACCTTAAAGATTGTAAACATTAAATGTATTTAAATGTGAATAATAGCTTTGCAATATTCCTATTTCTGAAATGCACTATTTACAAGAAATATTGATGACATAAGGAACGTAAATAGAAACAAGTTCTCCAGACTGTTCACCTTTTTAATGGAGTGTCAGCACAACTGCCACCTTGTAGCCAGATGTTAGAAAGCTAATCGAGTCTGGGTCTGGCATCTAACTGAAAGGAAACTCTCAATTAAAACAATGAGAGCATTGCTGGAAGTACTTCTCGGGATCCAGTAAAAGGCAAAAGCAATGGCCTGGTGACCTTGCTGGATAGGTGTCATCTTTGGGTGATATGGGACAATACAGAGAAAGAGCTGACTACCGGTGGCCATTAAAGATCTCTGGTTAAAGTCACAGAGAGTTAGATAACTATTTCTCTAACTACCTGGCAGAATGCCCTGCCTAGCAGTATAAAATAGCTCAGTGTAGGGAGTAAGTGCAAAATTATGGTCACAATCGCCCAAGTGGGTGAGTATGCATGGCGTAGGATGATGATTTATACTTTAATGGTATGCAGGATGCAATATAAAATGGATATAAATTCAGCTGACCTATAAAGGTACCTTAAGATTCAAAGAGATCAATTCCAGCAGTAATTGCTAGCCTTATACTTTTAATTTTCCTATCTAGTTGGGCAAAGACATCCCAGAAAACAAAAATAATTTTAATGAGTAGCTAACTCTAAACCCACTCTAAAAAGGTATCAAACTAAGGTTTTTTTTCCTGTATCTATCATAAGTTAGTCTTTGCTTTGTGCTCGAAGCACAGATAAACTCTGGTCCACGCGACCGTGAAATGTATTAAATGGCTTAGGTAATATAGGGATGAATCTAAGGCTGGTATATCTACATTTAAAAATTGAGTTTTTAAACAATTGCCGTCCATACTATTCTTTTCACATTGTTTCTGAAAGAATCTCAGTCCACACTAAAATGACCCAAAACGCATATGACATAGATGTTTACCTACTTTATACTAGACATGCGTACATTGGTAGAAAAATCATTGAAGGGATGGTAATGCTGCATGCTACACACCACAGGATTTATCACAAAACCGTAGTAAATTTTTTTGGTTTTTGTGCATGTATGCAACATTTGAAATGCACAAAATGCAATTTAGATGAACACAGATAAGAAATACAAATCCCAAAGAAAGCAACTGTGTCCGCTATGTTGGAATATGTCTTTCTTCCGTGAAAGGTGACCAATTTGGGAATGAGATGTTGTAATGAGCAGGATACTTCACAGAAAGGTTAAATAACAAACACAAAACAATTAGAGTGATTGCACAATTTTGACAAAATGCATTTTCATCCATCCACACCACAACGTTGGGGTTGTATTTTCGGAGGTATAAAACTCTGGAGAGCATTTAGTGTGGTCAAAAGAAGAAAACACAGACCAGTGTCAGAAATGTTTGAAAGACAGCATGGGTAAACTAACCCTTCTAAAAGACTTTCATTCTTTGGTTTTCTCAACCTCTTTTTCTCCGAGTCATTATTTAATAATGTCTACTGCTGGCCTGGGCCATAACAGTGATAAGTTGTTAGAGCTGCAGCCTCGTACCTCCAGACTCAAGGGTTCTGTTGATGGCTGTGAATTGTCTGCATATCCTTCACTGATCTGTGTGGGTTTACTCCACATGCTTTGATTTCATCGCAAAATGTACATACTAGTTTAGATGGCAACTCAAAATTGGCTCAGTGTCAGTGGGTGTGAGTCTGAGAGAGCCATGTGATGACCCGTCTAAGGTTGGTGTGCAGCCAGTACTGCTGGGATAGGCTCTGAATGGGGTAAATACTCATCAGGTAAACTGATGTACTTTCAGACTATGGAAACTTTGAAATTGTTTATAATAAACATGAACAATGTAAGCTGCTATCCAACATTATTATGTGGGGATTTTTTAACATGTTCAAAAAAAGTTACTTTTTATGTTTATGGATAATTTTTTGGTAGGATGGCTCCCTTCAAACACCCAGATGAATGGGTCAAACAAAGGAATACAAAAACAGCATATTATATGCACATATTATGGAACAGCAAAATGTTTGATGGCTTTTTTATTATTAGATGTTTACCGCCTTGTTGCTCTGGCCATCTTTCAGTTCAGCTCACTCTAATTACAGTTTACTTTCTTATTTGCGGTAGAGAATGACAGACTTTTTTTGTAAACCCACAGAAGATTCCTCACTTACTCATACATTTATTGTAACAATGAAGAATTAAAGCCTGTAGTTATCCAGGCATTTACAGACTTGCTTCCTGTTGTCTCACAATAGTGCACCATCTTTATTTCTTTTCGGTACTCTGCTAATGAATATTTTACTATTTCTGAAAAATCGGCAAATGATCTGGCAGATTGGAGTGTATACAGGCTATGAGGATACAGAAGATAGTAGACTTCCATTAGGAAACTGCATGTGAGCATCCTCTTAAGTGGCAGCTACTAGTATGAGAAATATGAAATAATTTTGTTTTAGCATTTTTGCTGAGGTAGGATACGATTGCATATGAATGAATTATGTGTACCAGCCTAGATAGGATGAATATTCCCAAGAAGGAGATTGGACAGTTTTAACCTCTTTAGAATCAAGTGGCTAGAAAGAATATCTAAAGACCATATCATACTATGTGACTTTTCCACTGATTTTCAGGTGTAGCCTTTATTTACATCATCTTAGCATATTGGAGGCAGTTAGCGGTGCAATCCCATTCATTTTGGTTGTGTAATGTAACATTCCATACGCGGAGAGGTGTGAAGGGATTTAAGAAGCAGTTTAAGGTGGGACGAATTACGAGTTTTTAAGTAGGCTCTGGTAATTCTAGTGTTAAGTGGCAGCTACTAGTATGAGAAATATGAAATAATTTTGTTTTAGCATTTTTGCTGAGGTAGGATACGATTGCCTCACTTGAACTCCATGACTCGTTCTAGTAAAATCAAGACTGTTTAATTTAATTTTTAGTCACATGTGTGAGCTTTGTGTGCAGGAGAGCTGAAAACAATGAATGCTCATCTGGAAATTCAATGTGTGGTGGACCTCAAAAACAGAAGAAAAGCTTGTCTGTCTTATGCCTCATGTTTTATGTACCACGGCAGAATGGAAAAAGGTCAAAACAAGGGCAGAGATTGTAGCTGAAGTTACCATACCTGTTAACCCTTCGTATAGAATAACCTCTGTCAGCAGCATGCTATTGGCTATCAGAAAAGGGGGCAAACACAAGCACGCTGGATAGTCAGCACTTAACTGTTAAGTGTGACATGTTTAAATTGTCATGGTTCAGCAACAGGATCAGCAGCTGTGGTCGGAAAATTTGACATACCCAATGACTAGAAGTCACGTGATTTAAAATATAGGCTAAATATATAGTAATAGGAGTTTCAGTTGGGAATGGAAGGTGACACAGAATAGACAAGGCTACACAAGGTTCTACTGTGGTATATAGGTATATTGGCAACAGTGATATAAATGATATATGACCACTCCCAGGTCAACTTTGAGCCTAGACAAGAGTACAGGAAATGCTTGCCTGAAAGCCACCATGCCAGCTTGTGTGGTGCTGTTTCTTGGGCAATGAATCATACGATAACATTGTGCCTCAACCTCAAGTTGTCATCCCCCTCCATGGACAAGGCCATATACTTTCTAGATAAAAAAATATGCGAAATGGTGGAAATATAGTATGCTATATTTCATGTTTGTGTATAAGGAGCAAATAAAGAAATAAACAGAGTGTCCTTTTGATAGATAGATAGATAGATAGATAGATAGATAGATAGATAGATAGATAGATAGATAGATAGATAGATAGATAGATAGATAGATAGATAGATATTTTTATGGGGTGCATACATGAAGTATATTAATCTGATAGGAAGGACAGTCCTTGTGTGTGTGAACTGTTAACATTTGAATTTGATGATTGCATATAGTGCTGAACTGGCCTATCTGTACTATTCTTTCCTCTGCATGTCCTGGAGTACAAAAGAAACAGTACTGTGCACCCAAAAGTGGACACTGGCAAGATTGGAAAAAAAAAATAAAATGCGGTCACCGGTTACAAGCACAAGATGTTATGCGAATGAATTTGAATAATATGAATAATGTTGCATCCATGCCACAATGTTTTCTGAAATGTACTATACAGGTCATAAAATGAATAATTTCAAATATCATATATACCTATGTCTCTGTTTTAATTTTTTATTTTTTGACATCATAGACCATAAGGTGCATACTAATTCAGCGTGAGCAGGAACACTCAATCAAACTGAAAAAAACAAAATCAAGTGACGGTGAGATATGAAAAAGGCAGATTCACCAGCGTTTGTGTGTCAGCTTTTATTCCTCCAGATCAGAGAATGTCCAGTTCCACTGCCTCAAAACACCACTCACATCTACAGTTACTCCCAGTTTCAAATAAAAACTAAAGCGTCAGATCCCTAGGGCGGTAGTATATATTGTGATCGTGATTTAGAGAGAATAAAAGTGAAAAAAAAAACGGTAACTTTTACAAGTCCTATAAATGTACACCGTCTGTTACAGACACAAACCAAATGTATGTGTGTACTGTATAATATTAACAATATGAGCAACTCACTACTGAGAACGGCAAATATAGGAAGCAGTTGGAATCGAACCAGGGACTCTTGATTACAAGTCAGCAAATCTTACCGCTACGCCACAGAAGCTGTTGTATCATCCTTGAACCTTTTGTGAAAGCGTTTATTTGATCTTTGGATGTCAAGCTTCACATATTATATAGTTTATGCCAACATTTTATCATTTACTACTAAAATATGAAAAACATTTCTATTTTAACAATGTGTTTACACAGATTATTGTAGAAATGGAACACACACGAAATGCATGTGTTCCAAATAACAATTTATTATTTCCACTCTAAAACTCCAGCACTTCACTCTCAGATAATCAATCAAGGCATGAGCTGGGAGAACATTGTGCATGTTCTGCAGCGGTAGGGGGATGGGATACCAGGCTGCTTGCTGCTTGTCTTTCTCGGCACATTTACAGGACAAAAGACGCTGACGGAGAGGTGCGAACGGATTTAAGGTGGGCCAGATCAACGAGTTTTTCCGTAGGCACTGGTAATTCTAGTGTTAACAAGCCTCAAACTACACAAAAAATTCTTTTCCTCATTGTTTTTTTTTAATAATATTCAAAAATATCATAGATAAGACATATATATTAACTTGCAGCATCTAAACATGGAAATCCTCAAATTTTGTAAAGAAGTAAAGAACAATTCCTCTTGGTAGAAGGCAGACTTTCTTATAAATTCACTTCAACAGCCTACACTGCTGTCAATTGCATTTCACCTTCCCTACCAAATCAGAAGTACAGCATCACACACTTGCATTCAGAGCAATGTGTGACTCAATAATTGGTCACTCAAGTCGAGTCACAATTAGACTCCGGGCCGATTGAGTCAGTGTTAATCTCTTTAAAAGTACTTCCTTTGTACATGCTAGGATAAATATGTACCCACTGAGGTAAACTGCTTCTCTTGAATATTTGTCAAAATTTGCAAAACATTTTTCAGACCCTGCCCTTTGGCATAGAAGGCACTCAATAAAGCACCAGAGCTTTTTATGTTACGCTGTTTATAATTCTTCATAACAGGTATACTCTCTGCAGTCCTTCATTGTTAGGCTGGTGCCCTTAACTATTATATACATTTTGCCAAACAATTACAAGAAAGGGTTTTTAATAATCAGTTTTCATATGACAAGACTTTATGGAACAGAGTTAATAGCCATATCTGTCTCACTGACCTCACTAAACCTCTCACTATCTGACAGTAAGAACTTTTAAGACACACAGAAAGTACTTTGGCATGGTGTCTGCTGTGTAACAGAAAATACCACAACCAGAACTCCTACTGGGTTCAGCAGTTAAAGTCACTGACTGAAATTTCTGGCAGACAAAGCTCAAAAGAATGAGTAATTTAATTGGTAACTCTAAAGTGACTTGTACAGAGTTAAATGTGTAGACATGTACCCTGCAGCAGATCAGTGCCCTGTCAACAATTGGGTCCTGCCTGGTTGGGATAGGCCCTGGTCAACTGCAACTTGTCATCTGACTAAGCATTTTTTGAAAATGGATAAATGAAAGTATGATTATCTAGCCCCTCCAGTTTTAGAATCACGCTACTTGCAATCTCCCCCAAGTGACAGCAGTACGCAGTTACTGGATTATTTGTTTACAGGCTGTAAGAGAGATGGAAATTTATGAAAGTGTTCAGCAAAGCAGTGATCATTTTCATTATAACTCTATTAATACTGAATTACACTGTGACAATGTTTGCTGCCCTCCTGCTCCCCAAAGTCATGAAGCTCGCCCTTATCCTATATCCCATCTGGTCCTCAACTTGCTCCATCACATTAGCCCTCACATGAAATCCTGAAAGATGCTTTAAGAGTCCATTGCTTTGCCAGCCACCATGACTTAAAGGAAGTGGTGTGCATATGGTTTGCTATCCAGCTGAAAAATATTTTATTCTGAAGGCACACAAAAGTCTGTGGGATGCCTTATCAAGTGTGCTGAATTGCAGGGTGGTTACATTACAAAATGATGCGCCTGTCAATTCCATGCTGGTGTTGTGTTCATTTTAATAAATACATTGAGGCGACTTTTTCATTCCCCCTTCCAAAAGGCAGTAGACAGAGACATTACATTGCAGTCAGCATGGACAGTAAATCACCAGGACAAGGCTAAGGAGTCAAAATTAACTGTAACAGAAGGAAATCTGCTGAAGGAATGACAGTTTTAAAACTGTTACAGAGAAAAGTTGAAGCATCAACCATATATTGACAGAACTGAAGGAGCTTCATCAGCTCTAAAGAGCCTAATGACAGCTGGTAAAAGGCTGTAACAGTCAATGTTTTCATTTTTTGTTCAAGGCTAAAGCTCTTTAGGACTAATCCAGGCCACCAATAATTCAAACAATATAATAAACAAGGTTGTGAAATCCCAAGTGACTATTTTACAATAATAGGTAGGGAGTACATCTGGATGCTGCACTGCACAAAAGTGGTTATCACTACTCGGGGAAGAAATCCAGGCTGCAGCACGGTCTGCCTGAGTCTGCACGTCCTTCATGTTGCCTAGGTGGTTATTTCTCTTGATATTCTATTTCTTCTCCTTTTTCCTAAACCCGTACAGGTTAGGTTTGATTGATACTCTCAGATGGACTAATATTAGCATGCTCTCCGCGGACTGGTGTATCAGACAGGGCAGATTTTTACGAACATAAGAAATGTGACAAAGAAAAGGAGATCATTCACTCCACTATTTGTTTAGTTGATCACTAAGCTTTCCCAACAATTAGGGTTAGGGGTAGAGTTACAGCATGTTCACATACACCCTCAAAAATAGAATAAGGTGACCTCCAATGTCATAAACATATGATAAAAATAAGAAAAACATTATCAATGACCACTGTGAATCCAAAAACAAGTCTTGGAGCAGTTGTCTCCTAAGATTGTATTGCTGAGCTTAGCACTGTATGTTCAGCTTATTAACATAAAATTAGCGATTTACGAAACAGAAAGATTAGAAAGATTGTTTTAACCAGTAGAAGGAATAATGCAATTGCCTGTGATTACCTCAGGAAGTGTGTCTTTGTGGCCAACTGCCCCATTTTCTACCCATGGCTGACGGATGCACTGATGCATGTGCAGGATAACGGAATACACTGGACATGTGCACACTGTAAAATCCTTAACTGAATAAGGGTTTACATGGCCATATAAGCAGGTTACACACCAAGAAATCTATGGATGTCAACCCAATTTCTCAGAGACCAGTTTCTCTAACAGAAGTAATGGAATATGTGGCATTTTTGAAACTGGGTTTCTGTGAATAACTGGGTTATTAAAACACATGTAAATCCCTCAATTTGTAGTTCTGGATGGGTTCCAGCTTCACATAATCCTGGAAAGACTGAGCAAATGGACTGACAGACGAAAGGCTGGACCAGAAGACTGTCAGATGTGGGATGCAGTGTAGATACTTACAAGTACATATACAGAGCCCCAGCAACACTACAACTGTATTAAGAATGCTCTGTAAATTATTGGAAGTGTGCATCAGTAGTTGCGATTGATTATGCTACTCTCTCAAAGCTCAGGAGCTCTACATTAAAATTTCAGCTTGGTCATTGTCAGTGCAGAGTTTACATGTTCTTAATTCATGGTTTACTTCCACATCTCAATGACTTGTGACCAGTTAACTGGGAATGCTAAACTGACCTTCTTTGAGTATATGTACATTTGTACTTGAATGTCCAAGGGGTAGAGTAGCCAGTTTACCTTTGCCATCGTCAGAGACTTAGCCTGTTTTAACTAACCATGAACCCTCCAGACATTTATTTTATTCAAGAACTTTGTTTTCCTCTCCTTCATCTTTTACATGCTCATATAATATATTGTTACAACATTTTGTACATTAACTAGTGAATTCTCCTCCCTTTTAGTACATGTTTAATGTAACCTTTGCATTTATTTACATGAATGTTGCATGCATTAAAAATCTGTTCAAAAATTATAGCTGTAAACGAACGAAGTGATGAACTGGGACGTTTACTTTTATATCCCAGTGATATAAGCATAAACATCTGGCTCCAATCAGTAAGTAGATTAAGTAGGTTTTAATAATGAATAGATACATAAGTACAAATTAATTAAATTACTTTTTAACCTGCTTAAGCATACAGTACTATGTGTAATACAGTATATATTCCTATACAATATATGTAGTATGTTTACTCACAGTCTTTTAATATACATAATTTAATTACCAATAACAAATCTTGCACACTTTACAGAACAATATTTAAAATCTTCTTCTCCTCCTTTCGGCTGCTCCCATTAGGGGTCGCCACAGCAGATCATCTTCTTCCATATCTTTCTGTCCTCTGCATGTTGTTCTGTTACACCCATCACCTGCATGTCCTCTACACCATATCCATAAACCTTCTCTTAGGTCTTCCTCTTTTTCTCTTCCCTGGCAGCTCTATCATTAGCATCCTTCTCCCAGTATACTCGGCATCTCTCATCTGGACATGTCCAAACCAACGCAATCTCGCCTCTCTGACTTTGTCTCCCAACTGTCCAACTTGAGCTGACCCTCTAATGTACTCATTTCCAATTCTATCCATACTTGTCACACCAGGTGCAAATCTTACCATCTTTAACTCTGCTACCTTCAGCTCTGTCTCCTGATTTCTGGTAAGTGCCACTGTCTCCAACCCACATACCATAGTTGGGTCTCACTACCGTAAGAAGTTGAAACACCAAGGCTGCTGTTTCTGTTTCTTCCTCTAAGTTGCGTAAACTTCATTAAGTGAATATAAACAATTGCATTGTGTCTTG
Source organism: Polypterus senegalus (assembly GCF_016835505.1). Lineage (NCBI taxonomy): Eukaryota > Metazoa > Chordata > Cladistia > Polypteriformes > Polypteridae > Polypterus > Polypterus senegalus. The sequence goes on from NC_053161.1 coordinate 84,679,130, forward strand.
ATCTTGTAATCAATACACGGATAAAGACATCAACTGAATATGTCATAAGAATATTGTATTGTTTGGTAATCTTTTTTCACAGCTAACTCTTTACCGTCACACTGGACATGTGAAAAGTATCTGCAAAGACATGATGCAACAGTTCACGTTAGGAGGTACAGTCACTGCACCCACTCAATAAAAATGTGTCTTCACCTTTCCAGGAGGTTGAGAAGAGGCATTCAAAATGAAAACTGAAGCTCTTTATATTCAGACTGCATAACTTGTTTTTTTCGGACTCTTCATAAATTGCTGCCATGTGCAGCTGCTTAAAATATGCACATCCTATTAAAATATTTTGCAAGAGATCAGCTGATTCTATGTATTAGGCATAAAAAGCAAATGACATCTTCTTTTTTTTTTTTTATAGCCGTTGCTATTCGTGCAGCTGAATACTGAAAGAAAGCTTGACTGACAATCCCGCCTGATTTGCTCTGAATGACACCCCCCACCTTCTTCTTCTGCCATTATGGCCACAGAAGAAACAGACAACTCACTGAAAAGAAAAATGAGGTGTGCAGAGGTGGTGAAAGGTTCATGCGTGTGTTCACAATACTTGCCTTTTTTTGTCCCTATGCATCAGATCTGTGGAGATGGCAAAATCTTGTTAAGTCAGGCTGTAATTGAATAAGTACAGCTACAGGCATATCATTGTGCCTGATGTGTCAACTGCCATTTGTGGATTACAGTTTCATTGTGCTGGATCATGTCTGGCAGCAGCAAGCTGGTAACCTTTATATAAAAAAAAATCCCAAAAAAATGTGTACACAAAATCGGGGCATTTTGGTAGCCTGCAATACAGTATCCCCTTGACATTAAGCTCTCCAAAAATGTCCTTAGTTGTGCCAGCAGGGAATTTTTATCTTGTCAGCATCTTCAAAATCCATCTGGCATTTTGCTTAACAAAGCAAGTATGTACTGTACTTTGTGCTTTTTTTAAAATTTTTATATCTAAATATATATATTTATATATTTGCTTTCTGGGAAGGCACAGAGCGCTTCTTACTAGAGGTGATAACACTGCACGCACGGAGGTGCCAGGTGCGATTTCTATTAATGTCTTTTTGCTGTTCAGCACCAATGACAAGCTGACTTGCAGTTTCTTGCCGAAGTACAGTACATTACCAGCTGGCTGTCCCAGGAAAGAAGAGTGGGCTAGAGGGCCGGGGGGGCTAGAAGGGTGGGGGGCAGTTTTTATCTTTTTCTTACTCAGTTAATTGTGTTTATATTGGTCATTTGGTCTCAACACTGCCACTGAAATTTACTACGAAGGAAGCAAACAAACAATCACTGCAGCTCCGGGAATCCCCAAACCCCCCTGATCTCCTGGGCCCTGTGGGATTCACAGCTGACCATGTGAGAGAAGTCAGCCCAGACAGGGACATTTAGTAGTTCCTACTATTGTTTACTCTTCCCACATAATTATAAAGCTATCTCCTAATTTATGTTGGATATGAACCCACACATCTTATCTCAGTGCTTAAAACTACATTGTGCGGTAAGCCTTTCAAATCAAGGACTCAAACACAACTAGTATAAAATACAAGAGACACACAGAATCACTTATTACATTTAAATATGGGCACCCACATTGAAATGTGCTGAGATAAGCGAAATGATGAGAAAACTCAATAAGGTAGAGGGCAACAACTGCAAATGTCAGCTCGATAATTTGGTGCTACAATGCAGGAGCACTACTCCAAAGAAAGGAAGTCAACAGAGGTTTACGCCAATGTGAGGCAGCACAGGCCTTCTATACTCCTCCATTCATTTATGCTTAGACTGTGGCTGCAATAATTACACGAAAGCAAATCCTGTACAGTCATGAAGTACCTAGCACTGTCAAAAAGTATAAATAGCTCAGTTCAGTTTTCTGAGACCAAAGAGTCAGAAGTAAAGAAAGCAAAATGTTCATTTTTTTGTGTTTTGCTTACCTTAAACAGTTTAATCTCACCATGTAAATAATTATGTAAGAATATATTTCTCCTATTCGGTTTGTTAGCCATTTTATAATTAAATAATTATAAACTAACCATTGTCTATATAGATTTTTTTCTTCAGGAACATCCCAGAGATGTGCAAGTTAGGTTGACTAGCAATTCTAACTCAGTTCATTATGAGTGACGGCGCTTTGCAGTTTACTGGCATCTCATCAGGGCTTGGTTTCCATTTTGTACCCGATGCTGCCCATAGTACTAGGGTGTTGTACCGCCATTATGAATGTAATGAGAAGTCAAGCAAAATGACACCTTTTATTGGCTAACTAAAAAGATTACACTATGCAAGCTTTCGAGGCAACTCAGGGTAATTTTTTTAGTTAGCCAATAAAAGGTGTCATTTTGCTTTACTTCTCACTATTATTCAACCACAAAACTATGAAACTATGACAAATTCATTTTTACAAATGTTTTCTTGCTTTTGATTAAAAAAATAAATCATTTTAAATGACAGTTGTTATGGCATGATTTTTTGTTGCAGTATGTTTAAAGCATTATTTAAATACTTATAAAATTTTTAATAAATTCAACAAAAAAATAACAGTACTAACAAGGAAACTCAGAAGCTCAATAGGTACAGGCATGGCATCCTTAATGCCTACTAACTTTGGCTATGCTGGATCTTCCAGGCTCATAATTAAAATCCACCTTTGTTCTGCCATGTTCTACAGCTAACATTCTTTTATTTGATCTATCGATCTATCTATGGATCTATCATAGTCTCTTTCCTTTAGGTCATCTATCAACTATAAAGTGTCCTTCCATATCTACCTATCTATCTATCTCTATCATATAGTCAGTTTCCTTGCGTTCATTAATCTATTATCAAGTGATCTCCCATATCTATCTATCTTTCTATCTATCTATCATTTAGTCTCTTTTCTTAAGTTCATTTATCTATTATAAAGTGTACTTCCATATCTATCTATCTATCAAACAAGAAATAAAATTAACAATCTGTGTGCTTATTTATTTGCTCCTTATACATGGCTTTCTTCTTTAAGCCAAAGACTTGAAATATAGCACAAAGCACAGACATGTGATCTATTGTCCAAGAATCAGCACTACACAGGAATGGATTTAATGGTGTTACCTTACCCATATAAGACGACCGCCCACGGTAAAGCATACTTTCTCACAAATCCACACTATTCCACGCAGGAGTAATTTAAAGTCACGATTCAATTAACCAAATGAATGATGCGAGACTCTCATGAAAGACCAACTGTTTAGTGGTAGAATGAGGTTCTAATTAATGTGACTGTGCCATCAAGCAGGGTCCACAAAGAATATGGAAATGACCCTACCCACAGTACCACCATGCAACTCAAAAAATGCCTTGCAAAGTATTCTGATGAAATTCATAGTGCCATGTGAACTATAAATGAAACATTTATTGATTTTTACTGTATAGTAAATAGGTATAGCGTTGATTTATATTTATAAACATTCAAATTTAATGAATTGTGGATTTCACAGAGTCAAATTTGATATGTCCAGAGTCAAATTCTGAATATACAGAGTCACATTTGATATACTGTATGTTGTCCATAGCGTCAGTGTCTGAATATAGCAGTTTATTCGATTTGCCTGTTTAGCCCCCATACCATAATATAGTATGTGGCTATTAATGATTTCAGTGCTTTGTACAGACAGACGGCTGTCAGCTGCACTGTGTTTTTTCTTCCTTCCCGTTTTACATTTTTCATACCTCTTTGTTCTGTTTAGTTCATTGTCTCCTTATTTTAAAGATATAAGCCATGCTTTAATTATTCTAGCTACTGGTGCAGAATTTGTAAACTATATTGGCAGTACTGGGTCCTGTGTAGAAAATTCCACTGCATGTATTGTTGCTTCTTCACAATACGGATGGGTTTTTCCCCTTTGCAGTATATTGACTGAGTAAAGTGCAATTTCCAAGAGTCACACAGAGACAGGAAACACTTAGCTGTTAATAGTGGGTTTTGCTGTTGTCTGCATTTGACATGAAGAATACCTGCTAGAAAGGGAGCTGTGGGTTTAGGTGTGCCATTAGAAAGGCCGACCACCTCAGCACTTTGCTATTGGCTGTTTTTTTGGTTTTTGTTATTCAAGCAGGAATTTAAACCAAGGCTACCATGCATTTCTGGCATTAGCCCCAGAATCATGTTACAGGCTGTCAAGGGAAGCTGTTAGATATACGTTAGATATTAGGCTTGTGTGTGCCAGATAGGGATCAAGGCCAAAAGGGGTCTCTTCAATAGACGCTGGAATGTTCCATTCAGCTAACTTTACGTGGTAAGAAACTTAGTGGGTGAAACAGTCAAGCCTTAGAAACAAATCAAATGCTGCCGGCATCCTGCTATGCAGCACTCCTCCTGAACTTTCCTGCTGTTTGAAAATGTCAATATTCATGACTGCATTCGCCTGGGCATTTATGTGTCTTACAATTACAAAGCAAGCATGGCAGCAGCGGCAGCAGTGGTGTGTGAATGAAGCACGTAATTAGAGGCAGACTTTCCCAACAGGTCTTAGCATTCGTACTGCTCATCGATTGATGGAAATCTCAGCATTGCAGCCAGCAAATGTAACACATCTCTAGCAGTCACTCTGCCACTGTACATTTGGATGGACGAACGCATTGATATCAGCTGTGAAAATGAAAGGAAAACTGAGGCAGCATCATTGGGATATCACAGTCCACCATTCTCGAGGCAAAGTGTTTGTGTTGGGGGGAAACCCTTCTGTGTTCACTCACACTTTTTCTCTTTCTATCAGGCGAACAGACGAAAGGCTTCTGATTTCATGACATAAAATGGCTACATCACAAGCAGCCCCAGAGTTCACTTCAAATGATGTTGCCTCAAGGACCAACAGTTCCCTAGGAGCAGCGAGAAGACAGATAATTGGGGAACTTTTCTCTTAAATAATGAAGACTGATCTTTAGATTCTTCTTTATCATGTAGCTGTTTCTTGGGCCAGACAGCACATGACTCCCAAAAGAAACATTTTACCTCTACACGTGTACTTTTTGTTCTGTAGCCTCCATTATTTCTACAGACATCACAAATGCTGCTGCCAGAACTACCACCTACACAAGCACATTCTCAGTTTCATCCTGTTAGTCTCCACTTCTCTATGCTCATAACACTTTATTTTTATCATTCAGCACCGAGTGTGAAAGGAAACAAAGAGAGTATTGATTCCTGTTTTATATGGTGCCTTTCACTGTGAATACGCTACCATTGTAGGCAGGCCTAATGGGAGCAGCAGGCCTTTTTATACACGTTCACAGGACTTCCATTTGCTGGAAGGTTAAATAGCGTGTCGACAATCAAGTGTGTCAGGGATTACTTTATCCAAATCCCGCTTTATGTATCATTTAATACATAGCCCCATCATGACACTGTCAGAGTCTGGCAGAAAATGACCCCTTACCCTTCAATGGATGTAACAATGCACCTTTCAATACTTCCTCGGGTCAAAAGTGCTTTTCACAGGTAAGGTGTCCATTGTCCTCCACTACAAAGTGTCATGCACTGAATTAATTGTACAGCTACAATATTCAAAACATCACAGTCAAATGTAAATGTCATAGTAGCACAGCTACCGAGAGATGGTTCCAGGCAGTTTAGACAAATCATGTTTTTCAGGATGTTAAACAGCACTAGAAAGGAAATGTGTGTGCTAGGGCATTATTAACTCCTATGTGACTCGGTGGCACAGTGATTAACAGGGTCTGTGCGGAGTTCTGTGTTCTCATCATGTCTGAAATAGTTTTTTGGACACCATGCAGCTTTTTCTCCCACATCCCAAAAATGTACAGAATTTTCCGATTGGCAATTCGGATTTGTTATAGTGTGAGTGAGTGTGGGTTTGTGCATAAATATGCATTCTGATGGCAAATAGATAGCATAAGCTGGCACTGGACTAAGAAAGACTTACCCATACCCATTAAATAAGAAAATAACTACACCAATATTTGCTGATAGTGAGTCAAGTGGCAGACGTTTGGAATCGGTCAGCAGAAATCAGAAAAATGTCATGGGCAGGAGTCAAAACAATTAGGTGAATGTTCATAAACAGGACAAACCAAAACTCAAAAATAAAGAAACAGTAAAGTCAGAAAACTGAAATTCTTAATTTCTGTGCAATATTTATTTTCCATAACTTCTGTCCTGCATTGGTCATAACGATTAGTCCAATCTGTATAACAATAACGTTAAATATAGCACAACCTGATGCTAGTGCACAAGAGGCCCTGAAATGATAAAGTGTACACAGAAGCCAATATCACGTCAGCACGTCAATGATGTAATGAAAGAAATAAATAAATAGATGCTAATTCTAAAAAAGAAAATGAGGAAAAATCATCAAAATAAACTTAGAGCTACAGATCCTGACAAAATAGATTTCCATATATCAACACTCTGGAAGTCATGTCCATAGCAAAAAAGAGAAGCACAGTGGTCTAGAGGAGCTTGAGGGAGATCAATGGATTTTTCTTAGGTTGTAGAAGGCAATAAATACGCTGTTATTGAACAGGTCAGTGGGGAAGGATTTGTTCTTCCAATAGGACAGGAGTTATTTTATACATTTGGTCCTTTTAATACAGAACATAGTACAGGAATATAATGGTCTTAGGACCACCAAGGTACAGTCTTTCTTGGCAGCTCAGACATATTATAGGCATTGCCTTGAGCAGGGGTAAGGCATTATATAAATGTATTATTATTATTGATTGAAATGAAGTAACAAAATCAGACCTGGGCAGTGCCTGTGTTGAATTTGCTCACTCTCCCCATGTCTATATGGGGTTTTACTAAATCAATTGAGGATAAATTGCCCGGTAGAAGGAAGTCTGATCATGTGTATGTATGCCCTGTTATGGATTGGCACCCTATGCATCTAAAGGTTTTTTTCTTTCTTCTTCATATTTATATGAATCTGAGCACCACTGCAATATATTTTGCACTCTACTGGAATTATTCAGGTTGTGAATAAATACCAGGAAGACAGAACAGAACATGTGAGCTACATTACCAAAGAGTGTTGTAAATAGTAGTTATTTGGATCTACTAAAGCTCTACTTCACATTATTTAAATGAATTTAGTGATGATTTAGTTGAATAAAGTGGTCACACTTGGGATGAATAGTCTATTGTTGTCAAACATTGTTCTAAAGTTCTAATATTTTAATATGATAAAAAAAAATCAAGGCCAACATCAGTTTTTTTTTATGCTACATTAATTCTGGACAGGATGACAAAGTGCATCTCAGCAGAAAGGCGGGAAGTGACTATGAACAATGTAGCAAACCGCTTCAGAGCACATCCACTCAGTCTTCAAGTTAGGTACAGACACTATGAGGACTTAATGCTCATAAACCATGACCAATAATGACTTCAATAAAGATACCAATAAAAACAGCTCTCTTCTAAAAGTTGCCACTCTCTTCTGTTTCACTATACTTGGCAAAGGCTCTCCTGCAGCTTGAATAGAGCATAAGTAGATGGGCAAATGAAAGGAGACCATTCTGTCCATGGAGCTTTCCTGGTTGACTAATAGCTACAGTAAGTTGTCTCAATGTCTCATCAAAATACGTTGTAAAATTGTCAAGGTTTCTGCTTCAACTAGTTGATTTGGCCATTTGTTAGTCTGGTAATTTGTAATTTGTTAATCTGTTCCAGATTTTCACAATCCATTGTATCAAGAAGTGCTTCCAGGCCTCCTTCTTAAATGCATTTCCACTGGTGTCCTCAAGTATGTATCAAATCATATCATATCATCATGTTATATCATTTTCAATCTCATATGTTCCAATTTAGTCTGGACACAGGGCCCACTCATAGGGGTCCATGAACACACTCATGATTAGATAAGTTCCAATTTGATGAATCCAATTAACCTATCCTGCATTTCTTTGCAGACGTAAAATGAAAAAAAGGAGTCTATAGATTAAAACACATTCATGCACAAGGCGAACGTGTAATCTCCACTAAGATGATGTACAGGTTTTGGTATCAAACAAACAGATTCCTTAAGTACATTGTTCACTATTTAACTGAAAGAGTGTTGCTGGATCAATTTTATCGATGGCTTTGAAAATACAGAGGACATGGATTAGGTTCCTATACTGCCTTTTCTGCTCAAAACTTAATTCTCTGAGCTTCTCCATGTAGAATATGCCCTTTATTCCTGGAATGCAGAGCTGTTTTGTGTTTTCAATGGCACGGTGACCAGAAGGTCACACAATACTCCAGATGCACTCTCGCTAATGCATTACACAGTCTGAGCATAGCATCCCTGGACTTATTCTCTACACCATAACTTTACATTTTATATACCATTTTAATTGCTTGTGTGCATTGCATTGATGTTGAGTCAGCATATTAAGACTCTTCAATCCTTTTCAGATGTTGCTTCCTGTAGGTCACCATCCCCAATCTTCTGCTTACAATTATTGTTCCTTTCCCTTGCATGTAGACCAGGACTATCCTCGCCACATTTTGGAGATTTCCCCAAAAATGAGATTAAAATGTAGCATGGCTACTGTTTGCTGGTGCAGAAGTCTAAGGTGTGCTAAAAGCCAGATATAAAGTGATTGATTTTCAATAAACCCCTTAGCTAAAACTGTAACTGGAAGCTAAAGATTGCTGCCACCCATAAAGTGAGTGCTGCAGGGACAGCTGCAAAAGTGAATTACGGGATAGACTTTGGCAGCCACAGACTACTGAGTGATATTTCCTGTTTTTTGTTGTTGTTTTCAAAGGGAGACACAGTTCATTCAGTGAGACATTATTACAGACCTCCAGAAATGCACAATTGTAATGCTTCACACGAGACAGACTTCTGACCACGGCAGTTCTCATTTCTTTTGTTTATTGGATGTGGGAAAGCCTTTTAAAAACTGGTCATTGAGAAAGAGTCCAAGAGTGAAAAGAACAAAATCTGTAAGAAAAAATCACTTTGCGCCCTCCACAATTCCCATTTTGTAGTAAATTTACACGAGAATGGTCTAAACGGGCATCTGAAATGTCACTGGGATATACAGTACATGAGTGAGAATCTCTAGAAACGCAAGAACTGTGTGGACCAGCTTAATGTGTTTTGTGCCCATGGACACTTTTCAAAGGACTATAAACAATATTAATAAAGGAAAAATGGATCTTTTGTATTGCCTGACACGCTCATACGACTGCACAAATAGATAGCCCATCTATCTGTCCTGTGCCCTGTTATCGCCAGCTAGTCCCAAATGAATTAACTGCAAATAACAATAATTTAACTTTTTTTTCATAACTCATTTCCTTTTCATAACCTCGGTGTAATAAGCCTTTTTGTGACATGAGTTATTAAAGTGCTCTTCTGGTTCTGCTTAAGTCAGCTCCAGAGAGGCTAATGATGTAAAGATTCTCTGTGACTCCCTCTCTGCCACCAGCAGCACCAGTGCATCTCCCTCCCTCTCCCTCTCCATGTCTCTCTCTCTCTCTCTCTCTCTCTCCGCTGAACCTAGAAGAAGGACCCTGATCAATCTCAGATGATTGGGCTGTCACTCAGGCTCATTAATATGCACAAAATGACACGTTTCACATTACAGCCGTATTAAAGAACAATTCAAATCCAGCCTCAGTACGAAAGAGAAAAATTCTTCTGTGGATAGCATAGTACAGACCCTGGGCTGTTCATTAATTGCGACAGCTGCCTGTCAAAACTCTGGTGGTGATCTCACTCATCTTGTTGCACCTTACACTTTTAGGTACCTTTTATATTAATGTAAGACTTTTCAGGTTGCAATTTGGCAGCTCCTTTGGAAGAGCAGTCTATGTTAAGAAAAAAATGGTTTCCAGGGAAGAGTGAAAAAGAGGGAACAATGCACAATTTAAAAAAATATATCTTGTGACAAGGCTGCGGATTTAGCTGCAAATGCCTATTGTGGGAGTGCAGGCCACTGCTTATTATGTTTGTCTGCCTCAGCCTCAATGAAGGTTACTTATAAAATAGGTTTTGCATTTATGGGTGAACCTTTTTTTTTTAATTAAAGTTTGCCATTAAATAAACCACCTTTTACACATATGCACATATAATAATTCAAAAATCTCCTTTTATCAGGGGTATCTGTGCAAAGATGTGTCTAATAATACCTATTTTTCTGCTCAAAATCATAGGATTGCTAATCCGTCGGCTGCATCACATCTCTTGATGTGCTCGTATTCCTCACCTTATTAGACAGTACATATCAGAAAGTTTTCTTACAATCACTTTGCTCCTAATTAATAATTACACAATGAATATACCAACTTTTATATTTGGGGCCAAGAGGCACAAAACTTCCATAGCCGCTCTTACAAATTATTTTCCAGAATATAGACAATATCTAAGAAAAAAAGAAATCCACCGTGTTCCTCACATTTGTCTGTTCATCCATTTATTTTGTAAACCACCTAATTCTAATATAGAGTCTCAGCAGCTTAACCCCAATACTGGCAACACCTTGCAAAAGGTAGGAACCAACCATGGGTGCAGCACTCACACACTAACTAAATACTGAGTGCCAATTAACATATTCTATTATGCCCATAAAACGTATACATCCCCTTGGAGGTTTTCACATTTTTATTGTTATTCAGCATTGAGTTACAATGGCTTTAATTTGGCTTTTTTGACATTGATCATCAGAAAAAAACACTAACGTCAAAGTAAAAACAGATCTTTGCATAGTATCCTAAACTAATTACAAATACAAAAACACCAAATAATTGACCATGTAAGTATTCATCCTCTACACAATAGACACACCTAAATCCTCACTGATTCAGCCAGATGGCTTTAGAAGTCACATCATTAGTTCAATCGCCTGTCTGTAATCAAGAGGCTTCAAATGATTGCAGTATAAATACATCTGAAAGGAGCAGTGAGTGGCGAGTCAGTATCATGGTCAAACCTATGCAATGAAGACAAAAGAAAACTCTAAGCACTTCCCTGAAAAACATGTGCATTTCGGAGGATGATTGCAAGAAAATATCCAAGTCGCTGAATTTCACATGAAGTCCTGTTAAATCAATTATTAAGAAACAGAAATAGTATGGCCCAGCTTTACAAATGCCTAAAGCAGGTCATCCATGAAACTTCAGGTGTTTGTGCAAGAAGAAGACTAGTGAGGGAAGCCACCAAGAAAACTGTGGTAACTCAGAAAAGCTGTAAGCTACAGTAGCTGAGATTGGGAAGACTGATCCTCTGTGTAGGTCACCAGTCATAGCTTAATGGGAGAATGGCAAAGAGAAAAAAAATACATATAATATCTCACATAGAGTTTGCCAGAATGCCCATGGAAGACTCTAAATTGAGCTGGAAGAAGATTCTGTGGTTCTATGGTTGAGACCAAAATTAAGCTTTGTGGCCATCAGACTAAAATACTGTGTTTAAACAATGCATCTCCTACTGTGAAACATGGTGGAGGCAGCATCATCCTTTGGGGATGCAGCAAGTTCTGGAAGGCAAGTGACAGAAGAGGTGAATGTGAATGTAGCAAAGTATGGATGTGCTAAGGAGATAGAGACCTGCGTACGCAGACTCAAAGCCGTCATGGCTGTCAATGGTACATCTACCAAACACTGACCAAATACCAAAAGGCTCCACTAGTGATGAGTTACATGATGTGTTATATTAAAGTGGGTGAATACTTAGGTGATCAATTATGTGTTTTAAATGTGTAATTATCTTGGACCACTTTGCAGAGATCTGATTCCACTTTGATATTAAAAAGTATTTTTCTGTCAGTGATAAAAATTCCAAATTAAGGCCAGATTCAATGTTGAACAACAACACAATGTGAAAACTTCCAAGGTGGACAATACATGTTATAAGCACTATACATGGCTATGGGATGTAGGGGGAAAAAAACTGAGTACCTAGAGGAACACCCTCATTGGCACAGAAGCAATGTGTCAACTCTACCCTGACAGTAGATCTGAGCTCAGTCTACTGTAACACTAAGTACCTGACCACGGTGCCTTCCATAAATAGCATGACATTCTGCAGTAACATTTCACTTACTAAGAGGCATTTTCAAAGTCTCTAGGCAAAAGAACTGAGGCATGCCAAGTTCATTTTCATTTTTTGCAATAGGCTATACTAGAAAGTTAAAGATAACTCTACTTTTATGATTGAATTTAAAAAGAAACTGGCATAATAGGAAAGGTGGATAGGTAAAAATTTGCAAATTATGCAATATGTCTCCAGGACAAAGAGAATATAAACAACAGAAGAAACCAATCTGTGTTGCAAAGACTAATTAGATTTTTCTTCAGGTTTCCAATTGCCTGCTGCAAGAAAAATGAGTGGCTGATGCCGCTTGAGATAATGGGATTCACTGGGCCATTGACGCACAATGAATACCATTTCCGAATTTGGTTATTTCAGTGTATGGCTTTCCAGACAACGGCACTGCATATGAGCACTTGTTTATTAGACTCTAATGGGAGCCATTGGTGCTAAGTGTCAGGACTTTGTGAAAGTCATCCATCCATTCCTTTATCCCTCATAATGAGATATAGCAAATGGCAGACATTCTGTCAAAAAAAAACAATATTCAAATTTGTCAAATATATTAAGCCATAAGTTCCCATAATGGACTAGTATTCTATCCAGGGCTAATTCTGGTCTTGCAGCAATTCCTGCTAGGATTGATTCTAGCTTTCCTTGCCAGAAAAGAGGAGTTTTATGATAGTACTAAGTAACATCTGATCTAGTTAGTTATCCTTATATGCTTCATGTGAAGCTGTTCTTTAATAATCCTGGAAATACACAACGTGAGAAGACAAGACAAAAGCTGTGGAAAAAAAAAACAGCAGCTGGCACTGATCATCTCTGATGCTATTCTGCACACCAATGAGTTAATGATATGTTCTGTATAAAGAATGTAGTGCTCGCATGATGGGATCAGTTAACTGCAGCTTTTAAAAAGCGATGAGGGGTTTCTGTAGTACACCATTCGTGACCATGCTGACAATGCCCAGAATTCCTTCACACCCTCTCCAGAAAGCCAAGGAAGACAAATGTATTTAAAGCAATCAAAATTCTATTTGCTATTCATAAATTAATCATGAGCCCCTTTCATTAAATTAATTTTATTTAAGTCTCAGGACAAAATATCAATTTAAAGCTGCAATATGATAGCATTTTGCTAAAACAATATGCAAAGCCATGAATGACTTGCCTGCAGCTCATAAATGGAGATTCAATTAATTACAGAACAAGGTGTGATAGTGAATTACTATCGTTCAGTGCCTGGAGCATGCTACTCCTCCCATTAGGGAAACCGATTTACGGAGTCTGCCTCCTGCCATCCGTTGGCCCAGACAGATATTTCATATTAGAAGAGCTAGAGGCTCAGGCCTTGGATAGACAGCCTTGTAGATGGGGCATACTGTAGCACACAGGACCACCAGTGAACCCCTAAAAAAAAACTCAGAACAATAGACCAGGAGAATGTGTTTCCCTCCATTCCTTTTCCCATTTTTCCAGTATCCAAGGTTTTTCCATCACTGAAGATAAGGAAGGTCAGCATATGTATGTTACAGCAATTCCACTCATTTCTTTACACAAAGCGAAATAATACTTAACCCTGCATAATGCAGTGTGAAAACACAAGTGTACAGTGCAACCTATACCTAAAGACTAACCATCTGAAACTAAAGAAATGTATGGTTTTAGTCTGTTTTTTGTTCTTCTCTATAATGTGATTCGGAAAAATAACACTAAATACAATGACTTTATTACTGCCTCAGTGCTCAAAGCCTTAAAGGTCTGCCAGCCTCTGAGCTTATAGCTCAAATAATGAATGGAGCTTAATGAGACAGGGCTGGCAACCCTAGAATTAGTCTGTTTTCAAAATGTACCACATAATTGGGGAGGGGGAGATAAATGTGCATGGAAATGATAAAGAAAATCAGTCCACACTGAAATGTTCTAAATAAACCAAGTCTAAAAATTATACCCATCAGTCAAGTTAATTCACGCATTCACAAATGGCAAGCTTTCTACACCGACGCCACAGAGCAGCCTGGAAACCATCCTAGATTCAATATTTACTTTTTCACATTATTGTATTTCTATACCTGCTTTCTGAAAGTCTACTCAACAGGATGACAGAATGTCTTCTCAGATAAGAAGCAAAGAGCAAGGGTTTAAAAACTTTATTAGTGATGTCTAAGAAAAAAAGAGGAGAGGAGAAATGAAGTCAGCAAAAAATACAAAATGTGAGAATCTCTTGGCAGACCTCACCTATTAATTCTAGACCAGGACGATGACAAGCAGAGCGTCACGGAAATGAACGCCTTTATTTTCCATCAGTCACACTGGCTCTCTGCCATCAGCTTAACAATTTTCATGCTTACATTTATTTGTTCTGTCCCTAATTTAGGATTACCCATTTTTTCTGCGCTTCTTATTGTTTTTATTTCCAGGCATCCAATGAAGACCATATGTTTACCCCATCCATGATAAGAAACAGCAGGCCCCGGAGTTCCATTTTGGGCCACTCTTAGTCATAGGATTGAAAAAAATGACTAAAAGCATATGCTTTTTTGCCTTTTTGAAATCTGTTGCCATTTGCATCCATTCAGTCTTGACCCAAACCAAATTGCAAGTAAATCTGAGTGGAGGGTGTATGATGATCTGACTAACCTGTATATAAATATGAACATCAGTTACACTTGTCACAACCAAAAACAAATGTCTAAAGAAAAACAGTGAAATAATTCAGTGACATTAATTATTTTTCACATGTATATGCTTATAGCGACATCATCACACTGCCATTTTAGATGGGACAGCCCCATTTGGTGTTTTTTGTCCTGATGGCTGTAACCATAATGTTTTCTGAATTGGCACCACCGATTACTAGTCATATGACCAGGAAGTCAGGCAAGTATGATATCATATTGCTCCGCCTACTCACCTAGCATTGAGTATTTTTGAAATAAAAGCAAATACATTATTGTAATGCTAGTAAGGTCAAAGAACCCAAAATTATTGTTAGGCAATCTGGTTTGAAAACTAGGTGCTTGTGCTCTTGCTCTGTTGATCTGTATTGGTTTTTTTTCTGACTTCCTAGTTGTTTAAACTTCTTGGCAATCCTCATACAATTAGTTTGTCAAACTGTTTTCGGTGCCTTTCATGTCCTGGTTTTTCTGTAGTGCACAAAATAGAAATAAACTGAATACCGATATCTTCACTGTTGCTCATTACACAGAGGAAGCCTAAGAGGTACAAGAAGAATATTCATTTTATGTTTGCATTTTGAATCAATGCTTATTTTCTTACTGCAAAGGCTACTTTTTCTTTTAATTTTCTTTCTCCTTCTACTGTGTTATATAGTGTTTCACTTTTTATATCTATAGCAAAATCCAGGCAGGAAAGCATATTTATAAAGATGGCACTCAATGACATTGTACACTGAAATGCTATAGAACCTGGCAAACCAATAGTGCGCACCCAATATGATCCACAGTGCTAGTAATTTCCTCACATGGGAAAAAATTAATTAATTAATAATACTCATAAAATAAACAATTTTTATGTTCATGAAGTTCAGAAATTATATTGTAATCAGTAACGGCACACTTCACGACAACGTGCAGTGAATACACTTGACTTGAGCATTCCTAGTTTTCATAATCTTTCTGTGTATGTTTAGCATTCGTTTTCTTAGAGGATGATGCGCTTGCTGCTTCCTGAGCAGCTCTTATTTTCTCCACCCTAGCGGCCCGCTTCTTCTCTTCTTTCGTCGGCATCTTTTTGCGTTAAAACTGATTAACTCGGTGTTTGTGTTGCAATTACTTAGTATGTTTTCCTTAATTTTTCATTTAAACTGGCACTTAAGTCTTCAATCTTCCCCAAGAATGATTTAAGATATGAAGAGGTAGGGGAAGTGACGGCGAAGGTGGAAGGGATTGAGAACAGAGCCCGTATGGATGAGCCGCATGACAGCTCTGCTGGCAGCAGCCGAGAGTTGATTCTACAATAAAATAAAAATAAAAAGAGGAATAACCTTGGAGGTCAATCATCACACCAAAAGCAGATAGTAGACGTCATGTAGTATATGTTTACCAAATTTCAGGTAAATAGGTGAAACGGTTTGCGAACTACTGGTGATTTAAAATCCTGGTATTGTATTACATAAGAAGATTGTTGCTGAAATTAAACTAAGCTTGCACACAATGCAGTGCAAGAAAACATGAATTATTAAGTTATGTGAATGTAACATATAAAAATAAGTTTAATGAAAAGATGATATATTTAAACAAACATGTTTGATCATGCATTGTGTTTTAATTTTTTTTAATATACAGTATTTAATTAATTCCCAGGATTAAGGAGAAATTAAGGAGAAATTGTCTTTTCATATGACCTTTGGAGGTCAGAGTGTGGGGTCAGCCTACAAACAGAAAAGTAAGTTTCATATTTTCTGTAGTACTAGGGTGTTGTACCATGTTGGCCATTATGAATGTAGTGAGAAGTCAAGTAAAATGACACCTTTTATTGGCTAACTAAAAAGATTACAAAATGCAAGCTTTCAAAATCTTGCCTGAAGAAGGGGCCTGAGTTGCCTCGAAAGCTTGCATATTGTAATCTTTTTCAGTTAGCCAATAAAAGGTATCATTTTACTTAACTTGTCACTATATTTATTTCTATAAATTCATCACATTTCTTGGAATTTTGCAAGCAATATATACTATCTTTATTTAGCAGACACTTCAAATAAGACAATTCAAAACCATAATACACACAATTTTAATGACGACATAATTCAATTTAGGTGTAACTGATAAAGTACATTATGTGTCTCCACTGCACTATCCCAACAGTAGCTAATGCAGCACTTACTAGGAGTGGGAGGTTGCATTCAAGAATATTTATCAGGAAACTGTGACTTTTTAGATGTACTGTTTCAAAGATGGAGGGCACCACTCTCTTGGTATTACAATGTCACCAGAATTTAAAAACCATAGTGTCAAAGTTTGCTATGGTCCATCTCTGGCTTTGGTTTTAAATTAATAAAATATTTTTGTGGATGGTTATGAATAAATAGAAATTGTGACATGCAAATCTGAATACAGAAACAAGCCTTAATGTTAACCTAAAATAGGAAGATGAGCCCACAAGGGTTTGCTTCACTTGTCTGATTGTTCTTGCCAGTGTAAGTACCTGCCTATTTCATGCTTCCATATTTGTTTTATAGAGGGAGAGAACTTATGTCACATTCAGTCTTTTATGGCCATGTCCACTGTATCATTTAACTACATACCCATGATATCATGATGCCACAGCTAATTTTGATTCTAAAAACAATGGAAGATAACCTCTAAATGGAAGAATAATATTCTTATGGAAGTATTAATGAAGGAACCTACCTGACGGTTATAAAAACACAGTAATTGCTTAATAGATCAAATAGGGAAAACGCCACAGGATAAATAAAATTCTCAAAGGAATACTAGAAACAAACAAAAAAAAACTGAACAAGACAATTTACAGTTTTACAGCTTTAATTAATCGTAAAAACAACACATGAAACTTTATTAAGAGAACTAATTTTTTAAAACAAAAAACAAAAAAAAAACTTCTAAGTAAAGAAAATCATTACCAATAAAATGCTTCCTGCATTTGTGAATGGATTCCTAATTACAGAAGACACAACTAATGGTTAAACCAAACTCTGTGTCTTTGCATGGAATTGTAAGAAAGATTTGTAACCATATTAGAATCATAAAAGAAATTTAACACCTGTACTGAAAAAAGGTAATTAAAAAAAATATGATCTGAAATCTTATCTCCAGTGGCAAGAGTTTGCTTTGCTAGTTGATGGTTGATACATCTTCACCTTTTCTCTCTATTGTATTATTCTTTTTATGGAAAGAGCAATTTGCACTTTGGTGAATCGTTTGGCACCTTAAGATTCAGTTTTGAATAATGTGTTCAACAAAGGGCAACAGCTAAGAAAGAGACAATCACTTGAATGTCATGTATTATGAGGGGATAAATCATATGATGTCTCATTTCATACTTGATTGTGACTTTTATTTTTTTTTAAACCTTTCAAAGAGTTAGACTTATTATAACCTGAGATAATAATGTAATTGTGTTTTTTACCGATACCCTAATGTCTATTTTACAAAACGTATGGGTAAAATAAGCAAGCTGTGAGAAGTTTTGGTAAGCTGTCCTTCTTCATTGAATTAAATGGAGACACACATTCCCCCCAGTCCACTTTGCTACATGTTGAGAGATGAAGTTAGAAAAGAAACATTCAGGCCAAAATGAGCCAACTACACTAAAGCTGTCTTAATCCACTCTTGATTAGGATAAAAGAGTCTGCATTCTCAGATTTTTGGCAGTCTCTTTTTCATTACTCAGGATCCACAGTTACAATTAATGCTTTTTAAAGCCATACAGGATACAAAGATAACAGCAAAAAAAAAAAAAATCCCACATATATCCCACAAAAAAGCTTTGAGATCACATATGTGGGATTTATGGAACAGTTGTTTAACCAAAATCGTATTTCTCACATCCGTGTCTGCCATTTCCCCTTCTCTCTGCAGTCCAGCTCCCTATCACTTAATGATACATTTAAATTTTCCATTTGTGCACTTAACAATAGAAATATTCAAGAGTCTTTAACTATTGTTTTCTTTAAAGCCATTTTGAATTATTGCAAACATAAATTTCAAATTGCCAATAATATCTCGGAACTTATAGTTCACCTTCATAAAAGGACAAGTGTATGTGTGTGTCTGTGTATCTGTGCTTCTGTCCAGTTGCTATGTCTGTGTTATAGGCCATGTGGTATCAGATTCATAAAAGCAGTGCCACTGCTTTGTGTTTGTGATGCACCATCTGTGCAAATAAATCATGCAATGCGTTTTATTATTGCAAAAGTTTATGATGTACCTTTTGTTGAAATTACAAATGCAATGCAATTTATTACTACAAACGTGTGTGATGTGCCATCTGTTGGAATAACAAACACAATGCATTTTAGTGCTAGAAATGTTTGTGATGTGCCATCTGCTGGAATGACAAATGCAATGTATTTTATTATTACAGGTATTACAGAAATTATTCCAATAGATGGTGCAGTGAAAGTGTAGCACTGAGGTCTATGTTGACTACTTAGATATCAATGTGTCATAGACAGGTAGCAAAGATAATATAACATAATATATGTTTGGTGAATACACAAGTATACTGTGTATTTCATGCTGAATAATTTTGATGGTACATCAGAGAAGGTTTTGGAAAGTTTGCAGCTGCTTACACATCTTCCTTTTCCATTTATAGCCAGGAGGAGACAGTAACCTAGAAAAAGACCCCATCCTTTTGCCTCTCCTGATATAAAACCAACTTCAGGCAGGAGGTAATCATCACTTGATGGAGCAGCAACTGAGCGGAGCAGGA
Organism: Polypterus senegalus; assembly: GCF_016835505.1. Lineage (NCBI taxonomy): Eukaryota > Metazoa > Chordata > Cladistia > Polypteriformes > Polypteridae > Polypterus > Polypterus senegalus. The sequence goes on from NC_053161.1 coordinate 84,698,608, forward strand.
AACTTGCTAGTGATGGTTTTCTCTTTCTAAAAAACATTACACCTAGCCAGCAACTGGTCAGCAATCTATCTATCTATCAATCATAGGGTCAGGAACTGGTACACTGACGTTTATGTAACTTTCATGTCTTTGTTCACAAAAATATATTTACGGTGACCAGTTAGCATTGATGCATCATGAATCCAGAATCCTGGGTTTGAATGCCATGCCCAATTGCTATCTATGTGGACTTTGCATGTTTTTCATATGTCTGTATGGATTTTCTTTTGGGCACTCCAGTTTTGGTTAACTGCTGCCTTTTACGTGAACTGGCTCTGACTGAATGTGAGTATGTGCATCAATGGGACACTTAATGGGTTGGTGCCCTGCACAGGATTGCTGCCTTGATAGGCTTTGTGCACTAATTACCACCCTCCACCCAGATTCACCACAGACCACCTCTGGATGAGATGAACCAGAATGTTATTCTATGTTATAACAAAGTTTAGGTTCTGCCGTTAACTGGCGCCCTGCTCATGACTGTTTTCTGTCTTGGGCCCATGTGGAATAAACAGGTGTCTACTCTTACATGAACTATGATGGTTTAGAACATGGATTGTTGGAACAAAAAATATAGCGTAATAAATTCTGAATGCATTAAGTTATTATTACACTTCCCTTTAAAATCATTATAAAAATGGAATTTCAATAAAGTACTCCAAAATGGTGGTCAAACTACAAACCTAAAAATTTGATGCAAGGCAAAAGGAACTGAAAATATCACTAATGTGAATGTTATTACTTGTAACATGACAAAATAATGAATACATTAATAGCCTGCATGGAAAGAAAAAGTCAAAAAAGGAAAAAACAAGGGCACTGTTTTAATATTCGTTAACCGCAAAAGAATGAAAATGATCAGACCACTATTTAAAAAGGATCTCCTCACATTTCTTTGAATCCTAATCAATTTTCCATATTGAGAATAATCATTTTAACAAGGTCAGGTTGGTATTAAAGCATAATGAGATAAGCAATATCATTTATGCATTATTTTGGGTTCAAAGGTGCATCCCCATGTGCCCTGATTCTGCATAAGTGTGTTTTGTCATGGATTGGCAATCCCAACCATGGCCGCCTCTAGACGCTGCTGGGAGAGACACTATTTCCTTGCATTAGAGCACTGGAAAAGGCGGTAGCAGAGAAAAGATAAATAGATGGATATTACAGCACTAAGTGGATCAATGAAAACCTTTAAGTTCACATTTCCTTTGCATTAGACAAGATGGGGCATGGCCAGTGACTATGACACACTCACCACTTCACATTGCTCAAGCTTCACGAAAAACACTGACAATAATAAAACACAGAAAAAGGAGTCTTCAGTTACTTGCCATGTAATTATTAAAGTTCACTGTGTACAAGGTCAAATCCTACTATTGATTACTGTATTTCCAAATTTTATTATTAGCAAGCCCCACTTCACTTTTAAAATGTCATTTTCAACATGAGAGATGCTACAACAACTACTAAAAAAAAAAACGTGTGTGGAGTATACAGTAGAATAAAAAAGCAACAAAACAGTACAATTGTGTGGGTCTCTCTAGCTAGAGGTATTTAGGAAATAAGCTTTCCTCTATTCAGTGACATATTACACAGTCCTCTAAATATAATCTCCAAGGAAGTTATGCAGTTGCACATCAAGGTCTAAATGAGAATCTCTACCTCCTCTAGGGAAACTATTAAACTACCTACATAACGAGAAAGATAGCACCTCATGGTTTGACATGCAGGAGGACTGGAGAGCAGAATTTTATGAATGCTGCTGTATTTGACTGTACAAATATATTGAATGAAAAAAAAGAGCAGCAATCACCTCATACTTCACTTGTTTTGCTCGATTATTGAATTTTTGCCTTTTTTTTTACTGGATTCACATGTCTCTTATTATATTGCATTTTCATTGTAATTACTCTGTAATTACCTGTCTTCTGTAGTAAGTGGTTATTGTGCAATTACAACTACAGTATTCCATGTCTGCTTCTTGTACCACTACTAATCATTTAGTTGAGCTAAATAAACAGTAACAAGATGGTAGTACTATTTAGTAATACTGTTGTTAGGCATCTAATTATAGAATACACTGCAGTATGAGACATTTAATGCAAATGAGTGATTTGCTTAATGCCATGTTTTTAACGATAAAGTAACTACCTTGAGTTGTGCAACATTTAAACAACAGAGTGTTAAACATCTGCCAATAGATAACTCCAGGACTTCAAGTTTAAAATGCTACAAGGAGCCATGCAAAATATGTCAACTTTAAAAAGAGACAATGAAGCTCAATCGAAAAAACTGGCAGATCTGAACTTCAGGTCTGCTTTCATATTCATTTATAAAGTTCTGAAATAAAACATTTCAGTTTACTTGTCTTGGCTGTGTGAAGGATAACAACAACAACAACAACATTTATTTTTGTATAGCACATTTTCATACAAACAGTAGCTCAAAGTGCTTTACATATTAAAGAATAGAAAAATGAAAGACATAATTATAAAAAAATAAATCAACATTAACATCGAATAAGAATAAGGTTCAATGGCCAGGGGGGACAGAAAAAACAAAAACTCCAGACGGCTGGAGAAAAATAAAATCTGTAGGGATTCCAGACCATGATACCGCCCAGTCCCCTCTGGGCATTCTACCTAACATAAATGAAACAGTCCTCTTTGGATTTAGGATTCTCACGGAAGGGCTTGATGATGATGATGGTCATGTACACTTCTTCCTTTAGAAGATAGTGGCCTTCTCTATTTCCCAAACCTTTGCTGCACCGCTCTTGGAAAATGTTTGTATTTGTGCAGTCCATTTCTTAAGCCTGTCTGTAGGAAACTGTCAATGTTAATAATAATAATATTTTTTTTTGAATTTTGAGACTTTTTTTTTTAAACAAAGGGTGTTAGGAACATGTGGTTGAATAAATTGCTTGCTGTTTCTGACTCTAGGCTTATGAATTTTTCATTCCCATTTGTTAACATGATTTAAAGCATTTAATTTCTAAAGTTTTTGTTATGTTGATGTATGATTTATTTTAGTTTCTTGTGTTTTATTTATTTATTTAGTATCATTCTTTATGGTTTTCAAAGGATGCGGTGTTATGCTGGTGCACCTGTGCCAGCACTATGCATTAAAAAGAAGGCAGCCAGCTCAAGGAAAGCTCCATCCAAACTTTCACTGATCAAAATAAACAAGAGTTTGTCAAAGACAACCACTAAAACAACAATCAAAAGACAAATATTTAGCAAGGAAAAGGAGATTTAAACTTGTGCTACATTTTGTGACTTTGTGTCTGGTTCAGTCACAATAATGTAGAGAGGATATATAACACATTCCATGTAACTGCTCAGCTACTGTAATGTCCCCAAATGGTCTCCTGCCAACTCGTAAATTAAAGACCTTTACAAACTCCACATGTATTTCTTGAGACTTCCATCCTGCTCCACTGATTTTTGTCACACAGAGTGTCTCTTATATTGCTAATTATCCTTATGTAAAGAAGAATGACGGCATACATGAACTTGCTGTCTCAAACTAAGGAGCTCAATTTTGGGAATATGTTATTCTGCTTATGCATGATCATAAAGTCAGGATAATCATCTGATGTTGAAGAAACTCGGCACGTCTTAATTATGAGTGCAATGCAATTTTTAACAGTATCTCTTTAATTAACAGCTCCAAAAAGAAATACAATGGATGGCTGAAAGCTACACAACTTTGAGAAAACAGAAATCCTATTAGTTACTTAAAGTTCTGCAGATAGCAATACAAAACTAGCAATCGCAAACTGTAAAGAGTTCAACTTTCTTTTCTACTTAACCTGCAAAGTGCATACAGACTTCATTTACTTGCTTTTAATATATCACTAAGCAAAACTACAATCTTAATCTTAAAAATATTGTAAAGTTAAACCTTATTTATTTGTGTTTGGGATAAAGCAAAGTTAACTCAGCTACTAACTGCATGACTGAAAACTGCATTTATGTTCAGCCTGTTTCTAATAATGAGGTGACATGGTGGCCTAGGGTTAGTGCTGCTGCCTCAGCTGTAGACTTCTGAGTTCAAGTCCGCAGTCAGTTCACCGTCTGTGTGGACCATATATATTTATTCTCAGACCTCCAGGTTTCTCAGATAACCTCTTATATCCCTAGGACAATGTTGGATATGTTATCTTGTGACTCTTACTTGGCCCAGTGTAAATACAGTTTGGTAGGAGTTCTTCTGATGATCTATCCAGAGCTGCCTCAAGCCTGATTCTACCAGAATAGGTAATGACTCCCTGCCACCCTGAACTAGTTGGTTGTTGAGTGACTAAACCCCAATCCAGATCACTGGTGGTGGAAAGAGAAATGACATTCGGTAATTATGGTTAAATGCAAAATAATTAAACCATTCCGTGGACTAATAGACAGTCTCTGACCATCTGGTGTTGATCCTATGAGGATGGGAAGGGGTTATAAATTGTACTGTAATGATGAATGAAATTTCCCACTAATCCTTTGACAGGTTCATCATACAATCAGCAGACACATTATAAGTCTTAGCCATGAGGAAAGAAAACTCTACAGAAACAAACAAGGGGATGCTCTGTAGTCTTGTATGGCAAATCACATATGAGAGGGAAACTCGGACAAGAAGACCATGTGGTGTTATGGGTCCACAGCTCGTTGAGTAAAGGCCATTTTTAAATAAATAATCAATGTGCTCGCGGCTTAGTGAGGGGACGTTGGGCCATAGTGGGCCGTGGGACGATCCGTAGGGTGTGGGCGTTTCTCACCTAGTGCACAGGTGAGGAACTGCCCACATTCATGATTGTCCCGCGGCTAATGCTGCAGCTGCTGTGGCCCTCGTCATTTTAAAAAGAAGCGCGAGTCGGTTTTAGGAAGAAGAAAGAAACGTTCGGGAAGAGGTGAAAAAAACGATCGGAGAGAAAAAGAAGAAGAAAGAAACGATCGGAGAAAGGAAAGGAGAGGACGGAGGTTACCGGGAGCAGGAGAGGAAGCAGGTCGGTGAGAGGGAGAGCCGCGAAGAGCGAGCGGACGTGCGAGCGAATGAGCGCTCGTGGACAGCTGCATGGAAGCTGGGTGTTAGGCCGACACCCACGTGTGTGTGTTGATGTCGCTCCCGCTGAGCGAGCAGGTAGCGGGAGTGACCAAGGTGAAAGCGACGAGCCGCAGAAGGCCGCAGAAAGGCAGCGGAAGTCGGGAGGCTTGGAGTGGCAGTCCTTGGTGTGAGCGTCCTGGAGACCAAGGAGTCCAAGTCTCGAGGCTGGGATGAGAGCCAAACCGAAGCCAGGGATCGGGAGGTCTCCAGTCTTGCGTGTGTTTGAGGAGGGCAGCTGTAGAGAGCGTCTTGCCTGCTGCTTGGCCCATACGGGATAAGCAGGTGAGACGCTAACAGAAGAGCACCGTAATTGTTGATGGTTTTAAGACTGCTTCCTAAAAAGATTTTAACCTCTCGTTTTTAAGGATTGTTTTTTTCTATTTATTGGTTTTACCCCACGTTCGTTTTATGGATTATTTATTTAATGAATATGAAGATCTGCACTATTTATGAACACTGTTTTTGTTTTTGTTGACTGTTTTAAATAAAAGCACTTTTGCACTTTCTACCTTCCCCTTGCTCAGATGCTTAATTTGCCTCCATTGACTAGCTCATTCGGCAACATTATCGACGGTGTTGGGTTCAAGTGCTTCCAACATCAAAGGGAGTGTGGAGCCAGAACCCACATCGTCACAGACCAATGCCAAAGACAAATGCAATGAACCGCTGTGGCATAATGACAGTACAACACATTCCACTCATATGAATGGATTAAGTCGGTTCAGAAAATAAACAGTTGTAATCGTTTTACGGCCCTGCTGTAATTACTCTAAAATACTGTAGGAATAGAAATATCATAGTCTGCACCAGGAAAATATGGCACCCTCTATCCAGATTATAAGTCTTCATTAATCCAACTACCTTAACTTTATATAGCTGCTTTTGCAAAGCTCACCATCATGATGCTCAAGAACTCACAAGTACAATAAGACAAAACAACATAATCAAGAGATATAAACAATATTATATAATAATTGGCCACTGGGAACATTCTTCAAAAGTATGATAGATAGATAGATAGATAGATAGATCAGTAAAACCAGCATCAGGTAAATAACATGCAAACACTGAAAAGTAAACAAATAATGGTGTTATTGATCTGTAATGCTGGAGAGATAAATTATGTAAATCTAAGAGGGAAAATTGTGGTTAATCAAAAAGATTACTAATCATTTATCAAAAGATGCTTAGTGGGAAGAAAAACAGTCTCAGTGTCAGATCTCAGGCGTCTGGTAGAAAATCAGTGCAAACAAATACGAGATATAAGCAGCTTAGATAATCTTTACAGATTTGTTAGCCCATACTACATTTCTGACTCTTGAATTTCAAATGGGAAGCCAGTGTAGTAGATCAAGTAAAGAGGCTTTGTTTCAGTAGACATCCAAAACTCAACTGACACAGTTAAGCAGGGAACCAGTGCTGATAAAGATGACAAATGGCAATAAGTCCTGATATTGGAAAGGGTGTTAAAGAAATATATTCTCTTTGGACTCCAACAGAAGAGACTGAGATCCACAGAATTTCTATAGGCCATGCAGTGGGCAGGAAAGTGTACCCTTCTGCAATAAGCTGCTCCTGGAAATTTAACTTAATGGCCCGCCTCATGAATGTGCGTGGGAGAGTGCATTGGGAAATCCAGTACACACTTGATTTAAGATGGTCCCAGTATGTCTTTATGTTTATTACTGACCCCAGAGGTGCTTTAGGAGACTATGACAAAAGACAAAAGTGACTCTTATCTGTGACGTTTCCTTTACTCTTCTGTCTTGCCCAACCTTAACTATGAATGTATACCTTTGCCAAATTAATTTCTCATCTCTGTCCTGGGTCCATTTCAGGACACCAAAACCTACGACCCCTGAGATCAATGCAACAATGAGCTTTGGCTTTTGCAGAAAACTAACCCTTGCAGCTTCAGACCCACATTTTGAGGGCACTCTATCTCATGTCCTTTCTGCTCACTCTGCTTTCTCATCCTATAGGATTTCCTTCCATGAGCATGCTGTGCAACAACAAGACTTACTGCCCCCCGGTGGCTCTTTCCTGCCCACATTGTGATTTATAGAAATTTATATACTCACACATATTACATAATTCACCTTGCATCCAGTGATATCTCACTCACACTGGAAGCGCCAATAAATAAAAAACTCTATTAGCACATTGGCAGACTCTCAGAATGGCACACGCCTCCATCAGTGGGAATAGTTTTCCACTAGTAGCTGAAAACTAGCTGCAGAGTGCTGCTTCTATTTTTGTCTCCCCTTGGGGCACGGTGAGCACTAACTACCCTGGCACATTTACAGACTTTAAAGCCAAGCATTGTTCTATAGTTAAAAATACAAGATGGAGGGAATCATATTGGTCTCCTGATGTCACAGAATCCACAAGTTGTCATCCATGTTTCATATGAAAGTCCTATAGTCAAGTTCATACCGGAATGTGGCTGTGCTTTAAAATTAAAACCAGGCTTTGTCGCGGGAGGTCAAGTTCCTGAGAGAAAGAGACAATGGAAAAAAAAGACAACTGCACAAACCCAGCTCCTGCTTGGCCCTCATGACTTTTTAAAGTATTTACAGTGGTGCACCTTGAAATTCTGGTGCTCGTCTGGCTTTTTTGGCAAGTATGCTCCCTTATACAGTTGTTTTCAATCCAACAAGTCGCATCTTCCAGCGTGCTCTGGGAGGTGGTGAGTAAATGTGTGTGGCTGTCTTGTCTGGCAGTTAGCGAAATGGAATCCTCTTTTTGTCAGTCTCCGGAGAGCAGCGGGGTAGAAAGGTTGGTGAGTGTACATTTCCTGCTGTCACCGAGGGCACTGCTAATGTTTGTTAAGGAAGACAGCAACTCGTGCCTGTCAAAATAATGGACCTCTTACATCAGCTGACCCCTGACCCTCATGAAGACAGCGTTATGGGGACACTACTTTGATGCCTCTGAACTGAAGCATAACAGCAACATTTACCAGAAAGCTGACACCAAATTAGTGGTGGTGTGGGGGACTGCAGGCCTAAGGCTTTTTGGATTAACTACTTAACCTTGACCCTGCAACCTCATTCCACCTGATGTTGTGTGCTTATGAGAAGTGCAAACAGCGTATTAACTGCAAGGGAGATGAAACTCACTTGCCTCTGCTACAGGCTTTGTGGTGTCACAACAGGTTTCTAACACTACTGCACAGAACTGCAATGGAGAGCTAATTTTGTTTTTGTTTTTTTTTTTGTTTTTAATTGACACTCTACTTTTAATATTTAAGCAGCAGAGGGATATCAGACAGTTCACTTGCAACTGGCTCTGCAATCTGGGTATCTGTCAGATGTCCATGAATACAAATGATCTACAGATGGAATGAGTCCAAATTCTGCCAGCAACAAAAAAGAGACACCTCGCACTTCATCCAAGGAGCACAGATGAGTAATGCTAAACAAGAAATAGCGCTTCTATTCACTTCATGGTCCTTACTGACTGAAGGATTTGTTTCCTAATAATTCATTCTTAATATCCTGATTACTACATTGGGGCAGCACTGCTGCATCATCCTCCAGTACTTGCATTCAGTCATCAGCTCAGTCATTGTCTATGTGGAGTTTACACATTCCTCTGGATACATAAATGTTTTCCCCTGATCTTTTATTATAACCCCAAAATTTAATTTGCAACTCTAAACCAGCTTGATATCAGCTTTGCTTTCCAGAGCTGGTTCCAGCCATGTTGCTAACATGGTAGTCTCTATTTAACAATTTGTGTAATTGTTTAACTGTTTTGCTAATTGGCATTGTAGCACCATATGCCTCTAATGTAAAAAAAAACTGCCTAATGAAACTGGTATCTAAAACTGCTATCAGAGTGATGCAGTGGCTCTGCTGGGTCACAGTCCAGTCACTGCACTTCCTCCCTATATACAGTAGTGTTTACTTTCATCCATGAATGATGGCTTTCCTCTAAATTAACCCAAGATGGGTAAATGTATAAATGTTCCCTTCATCAAGACCTGGAAAGATGTACTGTAAAAATTCTAGGAGAAACGGACCAGAAATTAGAAAACTTTAAGGCCCTCCACCTCCACCTCCTCCTCCATCTGGGACCTGCAGTCTACTGTTTGTTGTACCAACAAGGCAGCTGGTGAAAACTGGATGCATGCTGTATGAGATTTTCTTTTATTTTTTGGTGACTGCTATTTCGAGGGGTTAGAAAGGCTAAATGAAGAGCAGGAAGATAAGACAGAGTATACATATAGCTGTGAAAAGATATGAGGCAGCACTCAGAATTGAAAGCACTGTGGCATTGTTTACATGAAATAATTTATGCTGTCAGAACAGTAGGGAATATCTTCTGTACTTAAAAAGAAAAAAAAAACAAGGCCAGAAGGTTAAAACACAAGCATTATTTCCTTTATTACCTCATTCAAGGGAACCATTACAGCAGGACTAAGCGCAGATGTGGCACAGTACAAGGATGAGCTGAAATTCAATACCGGCCTATGGCAGAAGCACCTTTCTGAGTGTTGGCGTTTACCAATCAGAAAATACATTAACACAAGAAGTGACCTATTATATGAACACAAAAAAATTAGAAAATGTTCAAATTCGATTCATTTCTTTAATGAAATGGATACCATTGTTACAGCACTAACAACCAATCAAATTATGTCTGGAGAACAATTGAAAGAATTGGTTGGAAATATTAACATCAGAATATTAATGCATGGTGAGGTTAGTCCCAAACTTTCGTGTACAAATCTCAGCTCAGGCACTAACGTTTGCCATTTTTCCATGACTACATGGATATTCTCTTAGTACTTCAGTTTCATTTCACACACTAAAGATATAGTGCTGAGGTTAATACTGTAAACTAACTTGTGCTCAAGGGTAGTAGATGGGATGCTGATCTAGAAAAAGTGCATACTCACCCTCCTACACTCACTTACAGTAGACTAGGCTGAATTAGAATCTCCAACTGCCTACCACTTTGGGGTATGAAAGAAAAATCCAAAACACCCAAGAAAAATCTACCCGGAAATGGAGAAAATGTACCAAACAGGCAGTGACAAAGCCAGAATAAAATTCATTATGTGCTATACATTAATGAATTTTTAGCTAATATGATCTGCATTTAGGAACATAAAGTGACATCCTGTCACTGTTTTTAATCAACGGAATTTTTCTGCACAGGGTCCAGCATATATTTAAACCAAACAGACAAGAAGCAATTGTCCTCGGCAGCCAGAAGCCCACTGTTGATTATTCATACACTCCAAATTAACTGATCTCAAACCTAAAGACTTACAATCATGGATACATTGTAACTGTTAAAAGTATAATACTGTAGCTTGGTCAACTACTAATATATTCATGGGTTTTACCTGGCAACCAAAAACAAAGCCAATGTTACTGTACATAAAGAACCAAAATTGCCATAATGTTTGTTCTCTTTTGATCAATGGCCTTGGTCAATCAAGACAAGGTAGATCAGACTTCAGAGCAGTACTTAGCCAGATGTTGTGAAATGCATGAACTGAACATCTTCTGATAAAGCGTCATTGACAATAATCCCATGAATTTATTGAAGGGTTTTTTTTGTTAGATTGGCAGTCTGTGGGATGTTGGTGTTGTGTTGATTTTTTTTATTTGTACGAGCCTCATCCAATCAAATTCGATATAAATGATGTTTTTATGGCAATGAAGAATTAGTAAAGTTAACATCTACTTTGATTTAGATAAAGTCTAGCAGAAGTATACATTATAAAAGTTTCATTACATATACCAAACCCAAATTTGAATTTTGTATACCTTTTTCAACTGTCCATTGCATACATTTTGCTTTATTGCCCACATTTAGTTTCAGTAGCAAGGAGCAAATCAACACCCCAATAATTTTTGAGTTCAAAGCAGATACATGTTCTCCAACCCTGCACTACCTAAGCACTCTAGTTAAGAATCAGACATACAATGTTAGCAAAGTAGAAACAAGAAACAGGGAGAAGAAATGAAAAGAAAAATAGTCAAGATCTGGCATGAATTATCACAATATTAGACAATGCATCTGCCTATTCAAAAAGAATGCTTAAGTCATAACATGACATTCTCAAACTTCTTTCATCCAATCCAGACTCCCAGGGCCAATCCCAGCAGCTACGGGTACAAGACAGACGTCAGGTGATATAAATGTTCTCCCATTGCATAGCCCATTCATGCACACTAGGCCAATGCAGAATCATCAGTCGAACTAAGATATGGACCACTGCGATGTTGGGGGAATCAACATAGGCATATAAAAATTGTAAAGACTAAACACAGACAGCAACCAAGTTCAGGATTTGAACTGAGGCAGCTGAATTCCTTGCTTATGTTGAATGCTTGTAAATAAATTTAAATCTAAGGTTTGCAATGTTATCTTCATCACTATGGGACATAACATTAACAGAACTCACATGTTTGCACACCATTATATAAAGGGTTTGGCAGTGTTTGAATCTCTTAAAACTATCTGAACCTAACATAACATGCAATAACGCCTTGGGAAAGTCTTTTTAGGACATTGCAAGGTTTATGCTTGTGAGAATTTTTAAAAGAACAAAAACAATGAAAGACAGCAAAAAGATACAGTGTGTAGATGCTGACCAGAGCAAAAACCTCATACTATGATTGGATCAATTAAGTTAAACCGGTAGCCAATTGGGAAAAGCTTCACCTAATCAAAAAAATAAATAAATAAAATAAAAATGAATAGAAGAGAGACAGCAATTGAAGACGTCCTCTTTAAATATTTAAGCCGCAGTAGAGGATTGGAAATGGGATATCAAGCCTTTCACCTACAGCTGGCAAATTCATTTGGGCTCTTATCAGAAGTCACTGAATATAAATTCTATTTGGAGGCTGTGGAGCTTTGCGGTGAAGCAGGGTCATGTGGACCAAAGCCAAATTACTTTGGGTTTAGAAGAACAAAAACGCACCATAGTCTTCCTGCAAGAACAAAGACGATTAAAGTAAAGAGAGAAAACAGCTATATGGTTCCTATTCTGTCCTATATTATGTTGAAGTAACTACTAAGCCATGCCCTGATCAAGTATCTCAGGGCATACTAATTGTTATTATAGTTCATATAATATTATGAACTTTTTGGTGTGTTAAAACATTTGGACTTACACATTAACACATTTTAGGCAGCAGGGTGGTGCAGTGGTTAACACTGCTACGTCACAGTCCCAGTGTCCAGGGCTCAGTTTCCAGGCTGTGTGCAGTTTGCATGTTCTCCCAGTATCTGTGTGGCTTTGCTTTCCCAGTTTGTCCCCCTGTACACTGAAGACATGTATGTATGTATAACTGATGTCTATAAAATGTACCCATATGTAAAAGTGCGGGTGTGTATGTATTAATGGACTGTTCACAACCTTAGAATTGGAAAAGGTGCTTATAAGATAGGCATTTGTATAAAAATGGGTGTTTGCAATGCATTTGGGATTCTTGTTTTTCAAATACAGACATACAATACATAACTACAGACACTCATTTTTCACTCAAACATGTTGTACTGAAATTACCTGATGTGGTAAAAGAACTTCTCCAGATTAGTTGAATGTTTCTTACTGACACTCAAGCCTTTAGAAGGCTTGACCAGATTGGATTTACAAAAATAGGGCAATTATGTTATTTTCATTATTAACTAGTAAAGAATAGACGGAAATTAAATTAAACAGATATATTGAAGTATAAGAGCAAGAAATTTAAAAAAATGGATGGATGGATGGATGACTTGCATCCAAATTCTCCTATTACATGCCCCATTCAACTTACTTAATGCAATGCACAGTAACAGGTCTGTCCTGGCAGCCGTGCGTTCGAGGTACCAGCCAAGAGTGAGGCACCAGTCCATTATAAGACACATTTACACTCACACAGGGTCCTGTTTAAAACTTGCCAATTAACAAAACGCTTGTGCCATCAGGGTGTCAGAGGAAAACCAGAAAACACGGAAAAAAAACGAAGAGGGGCAAACATCATATAGGCAATGGTAGGGAGTGCACTGAACACTTCAACTGTAAAGCAGTAGTGCTTACGATTGTCCCTTCTATAACATAACATAACATTTTCAAACCAGCTTAATCCATTTCAGAGATGTAGAGATTCGCAGGATTGGCACAAGACATGAAACACACCCTGAACTGAGCCAGTGGCATCTCATGATCTCAGGTGTCCAGTCTCTGATCTTTGAAAACCCTTACCACCCTGTTATTGACTTAGGCTTCCAGCCGCCCAATCCTCAGATTCTGTCTTTTGATATACATGAAAACTTCCCTCTGCTCTTCAACTGCAAACTCTGCTTCCACCTGAATTCCATCTAACATTTATGGCATTATTAGAGTGGCGGCTAAGCCCTTACTTAGCGCTAATGTTAGCAACACCCCAGGACTGGGCACTAGTCTATTACAGGAAAAATTCATACACACCTACATTTACACTAACAAAGAGCTTATTTTGGGTTTCTTAAACAGGCATATCGTTGGGGATGTGGAATGAAAACTCCAGAACCCAGAAGAAAGAGCACACAGATACAAAATGCTTGGTTTTGGGATTTGAACCCAGAGCACTGGATGTGTGTGTCAGAAGTGCTCACCACTGCACCACCAACCAACCCCCATAAAACATTACCATTATGTAATAACACATTGAGGAAGAGATAATTACAAAGACAAATAAACAAATAGAAATACCACAATGTCTTCGTCTGCATCTGGGGTGTTTCCATTTACCACTAATTGTGAGAAGTGTTCCTTTATTAGACTAAGCTGGCAGGCAACTGTGGAGCAAGAGCTAAAGTCGGATATTGGTATGCATGTATGTGACTGTCTGAGTTCGAGTCCCCAAGTGGAATCCACCCTGGGTAGCATCCTTCAATAGACAGCATTGTCCACATTTATAAAAACTTCATAGTTTAATCCTCATATGACAAAAAGCTGAATGATTCTGGCAGGCCTGGGATGCACTGAAAAAGTGAATGTGTATCCGTAGCTGAGGCGCACATTCATAAAACCGCTATCACAATGAATAATTCAGTAAACAGTTAAAGCTTCAGTGTTGCAATTATTACAATCCAAACATTTTGGCACTGGTGCTGACCAGGCCATACAGTGTCTGTAACGATTTCATCTGAAATGCTGAATAAACATTATAGACCTCAGTTGAATGACGTGTAAGCCTTATTAAGGAAGTTCACTTGTAATTTTTTTTTTCTTGTTTTAAAAGTGCTGCCAAGAAGCAAATGGCAGGGGACTAGGCTTCAGCTGGGATCAGGGCTTCCTTGAAAGACTGAAGAGTACGGAGAATTGCTTTTTGTACCTTGCTGCACTGAGACAGATCAAAACCAATGTTAGTTCAGATCTCTTCACAGAGCACAATTCTTGCCTTTCTTCCATTGCCATTACGACTAATATGTCTGCAGTCCTTTCCCAAAGGCATGACACTATTTCATGTCGGGGGTGCAGGAGTTGTTTTTTCGCTTTTGTATTCTCAGAAGCTTATACAGTAAGAGCTTGTTTTCTACAGTTTGTATGAAACTGATTTATATTTCAGCTCCCATCAGATTTGCTGCGAATTTTAGTTGCCTTGAGCAGACTTCTTAAAACATCGTATGACTTTTTTCTGTTACTGATAATATAGCCATTAATAAAATTTACACCACATTTCCCCATCCAGTTTTTCAACTGGCTCAATCCAGTATAGGATCATGCTGGTCTTGGTCCTACATGAACTGCAGTATTGGCCAGTTTGGCAGAAGCCAGGAGTGATCAGGGTACCAGTCCATTGAAGGGCATAGTTACACTACACATTACATACCAAGTGAGCTAACTTATATGTCATGGGGACATGGGAGGAAAACTAGAAGACAAAGGACAAACATGCAAACTCCAAACAGAGAACAATGGGGCTGACAGTCAAAGTCAGGTCTCTATAGCTCACCACTCGACTACAGAAAGGCACTATAATATTTGTAATAACTTTAAAAAGGGCTATTTCATGTTTGTTCTAACTCCACATCTGCAGAAATGGTCAGTTGTTTTGTCCTGCACCAATGTGCACTAGTGACAGTGCAGTCAGGCATCATCATTACCCATAACTCAAGAATCAAATCCATTATTATTAATGCTTTAAGTTTAAATCAACTATCTATTCCATCATTGAATGGCACGGTAGCACCACATGGATCTAGTGTCAAGCTCCTCTTCCAGTCATTAGAGTCTGCATGTTCTTCCTATGTCAGTTTTACCCCATGGTGGTCCTCTGATTATCAGCAATTCCAACATGCCTCAGTATTAGTTGGAGTGTGTGTGTGTGTGTGTGTGTGTGAACAGACCCAGTGTGTGAACAGACCCAGAGATAGACTACCAGACTGTTCAGGGGATGTCCAGGGGTTGTCCATGCCTGTCTACCAGCCTGTCCAGGGATGTTTATTGCTATATAACTACTGCTAACAGGTCAGGCTCTGGACCCTCCATAGTCCTGCATTGGAATGAGTTTGATAATATTATGTGCTTGCATCCCACCAGTGCCCATGTAACAATTTATTTTATACACTTTTTTTATTGCATGCTTTTTATGTTTTGCAATATTTTACAGTGTCCTCTAAGTCACACTTCGTTAACAAGCTGATTATGTCCTGAGTTATCCTGTTCTTTCAAAAACTCTGTAAAGGCAGCAATTGAAGTCGCTACACAGGCACTTCATAGCTGTGGAAATCCAGACGGCATGAATGCCTCGTTCACTAATTTAGGAATATCAAAACACATAGTTAACTGGTGTATTTGCATGAATTCCTTGATTTATTCTTGCATTAATGTGCTCATATAGCTGCATGGTACTTCACAGAGTTTGACATTTTGTTAAATAATTGACATTTATGTAATATTCTCTGTCTCATTTATATCTTAGGAACTTGAAAGAGTGTACTCTTGATTAAACATACTAAGTAAAGATAGTGAAAATTAACAGGAATACCATTGTTTTTTTTCTTTTGCCCATAGTGTCTTTCATGTAAATGTTACACACATGAACTGTGAATTTCCCCTTGGGGATTAATAAAGTATCTATCTATCTATCACATGGTCATGTACAGTAAAACACCACCATATATTACTCTCTTATGTGACAGTACTATTAAACACATTGCTAAACCTTGTACAACGACAAATGTATATTTTCTTTTCTCTTGAAACAATAATACAAAGTTCCTGAGCTGACAACACATTTCCCTCCAGTTCTGGAATGCCTTTTTTCGAGTGCTATTTGTGGGTATGCTTGTGGTTCAGGTCCCCTCTGTTCCCATGCCTTCATGACACTTCATTTTTAATTGTAGTTTTTCACCCAATACAGTCTAAAATCAACTTAGAAATCTGGAAGGAGGCCTAAGCCAACCCAAAGTCATTATGAGAACAACATGTCAGCAAAAATACGGCACTTGTGGCTTCCTATTTAAAAAAAAATGAGTCTGGGAAAATGAAAAAGGGAACTGTTAAACAATACCATGATATTAGTGCCAGGGGAGTCATGGGAGAGAAAATTTTGGGATCTGTGTCCCACAATCTGAAAATGTTGCATTGCCTTATATTGTTATTTTTTCCTTTAACTAAGTGGATATATATCATACCTAAACAAAATCTAACATAGCATTGAAAATTGCTTGGAGTAAGAGCGGCACCCGAGTGACACAATACACAAGCTTGAGAAAATGAGCAGAACCAAATGGCAGGATATATAGTCTATCTGCATGTCAGTGTATTTTGGTAGAGCTCATCATAAATGGCAATGCAAAGCTACTAAAGTGAGAAAAATGTTGAAGCACCCTGAGAGGAAGACATTAACCTTCTGGAACACTTAGGCCAGATAACCTGCCTCACAGTAAGGGTGTCTCGTCTACCATTGTAGTGAAGCCTGGAGGGATGCCAGTACAGTTGCCACTGGCCAAGAGAAGGCAGCCAAAAGATCTTAACTGGAGTAGGTGAAGCGGACACACTGTAAAAGCCGGTAAGAGACAAAGACAAAGTGAGTTGTGGATTTGGGAGATGGTAAAGTGGGGAAGCCACCTCACTTACAAACCTGCGTAACTATAAAACTGACACTGATGGGTAATCAGCCTGTTTAGAGCAGCAGCAAACTTGCTTTACCAGATGTGCTACTCTGTGTTCTCCCTGACATCATCTATCTGTTTTTGTGACTCTGTAGTCAAATATTCTATACTCTAACTCTGTAGTTAAATATTCCTTTTGTTTTATGAATTTTATTGGATATTATCCCAGGTATGGAGACATGCTCCTATTAGGAATGCTCTTTAGAGTGCACCCTATTAATGCTGGACAGCCACAGGCAAATAAGGTTTGATTGACTCTTCTTCTTTGAAGCAAATTCATTCTTCTTAATTAGATGTTCCTGTGCAAAGCACACATCCTCATTTATATTCATCATTATTTGTATAGGTCATTCTAGATTTAATCCCTTAGCAAAGAACTTTAGCCACTTATGATTGACTGCTATTTTTCACTAATTTCTAATAGAATGGTTTAAGATGTGTTTCTTTTTCACTTCCTGGCATAACTGATTTTCACCAACTCCTTTCCTTAAAGCAATCAGAGTGTTTAAGGGTACAGAACCCATTAGAATTCTCTTAAACAGATTAATTGAAAAAGTGGCAAAGAAGAGGTGGTAAGTTTAAAAAGTTGGAAACAGAAGACTTACAGCGTATGCTTTCCTAAACGGTTCTAGACGATATAAAGAGTGCAGCTCCAGCCGTAAGTAAATAAATAGTTCAAACAGTAAATATAAAATGGATTTTCAATGCATGTTATGCCTAAGAGAAGTTTAGAGTGCCATTAAGCACTTAAGTTAGGTCAATTAATCTTTATTTCTTAGAGCATCTTTTATCTTAGGCATTATCTCAAAGCAATTAAAAAAGTAATTAATGAAAGCAGAATAGGGTGGTGCAGTGGTTAGCACTGCTGCCTCACAGCTTCAGGACATTCTCATTATTTGTGAAGAACTGTGTCCATGTTTTCGTCTTAAAGATGTGCATGCTAGCTTGATTGGTTAGACTATATTGACCTTCTATTGGTGTTATCGCAGGTATTTCAGGTTGGTTCTTGCTTTACTGTTAAGTTAGACTATAATCTCCATGATCCAGAGTTCAGTTTTAAAGACGAACGTTTCCTTGAAAGGTGTGAAACAGTACAGAGAAAAACATTTATCAAAAATTGTCCCTAAAACGATTTTTGTATCCAACTTGCAATTAGATTTTGTGCGTTTTTTTTTTTTTTAAGGAAAGCAGAGAACATTGCTCCATATGGGCTATTTTACAGCCAAAATTGCTGCCTCCTTCCTTGATGCCCTTCCCATGCCACCTCTTCCATGTGGCTCCATATACTGTAATCTCTTTCACCCACACTACTTGTTCTGCTTAGCATGGCTCATTTTGTGTCAGAGGTAACAAAATCTGCATGCAATTTCCTTAACTCTGTAAACCAATCCAAGTCAGGATCATTCCTGTGGCTCAACTGCAGCCAAACGATTAGGCTGAAGGATTTTTAGAGGCACAGAAGCACCTCCAAAGTGCTTGTACGTAAGTGATCTCTAGGCGCACCCTTTGCTCCCCACTCTGCGCAATAATGAACCTTCCCATGCTTTTGTACATGGAGAGAAAGGTTGCACATGAGATGAAAATACAACAGCTAATGCCACAAATTTTGTTTCTGAAGAAACGCTGTTTGTTTTATGAATTGTTTTGTGAATTCAATTTGAGCTTATCTTAGTGAGAAATTTCAGAACAATGGAGAAGTACAAATTGCCCCTTTCATCACATAAGCAGGACAAGTTTACCCATTTTTTTTCTCCTATCTGAAGAACATTTATTAATGTACATCTCCTGGCGAGAAGACAAATCAGAACAATTGTGAAGTATAAAGAAACTAAAAAGATAATGGAAAAATATTCCAAACACTCCAAAAATAATCAAACATGACATGTGAATGAGCTATGTCATACTATATCATAATACAATTTTTGTACACACATTTCTTTTAAAATTACCAGCTGTGTTTCAGGCCTTGGGAAGACTATTTAAAGAATGCTAAAATCATTCTGGTTAATCATCCTGTAATAAAAAATAGTTTAAAAGACTTTAATTAATAATGACCTGTTTTAAGGCACAGTTAGGTGATTAGATGGCTCCAGGATGGTGCAGAACAGAAATATTTCCCATCACTAAGGAGCACATTCACCCTGGTAAATTTAGAGCTTCTTCATATGAGAGTCTGGTCACTTAGAAGCTACCAGCAGGCAGTAAACCTGTAGGTGTAACAAATTAAAATCTACTATCCCGCCTCAGTAAGAGACAGGACATGGAGTCTAGCCTGTCATAGGTAGCAAATAGACTGCACAAGAAGGTAGAGGGAAAATAAACAAACCCAATGCAAAGGGTTTCAAATATCTGAAAGTGGGACTGGTGGGAAGGCAATGGAACACTTTCAGGTTAGATGATGGAAGCATAATAAAAGTATGTGAGACTATGCGTTCCCACCCAATATGGTCAGCAACCAGCTGGGAAGTTGGAATTCAACCTTTAATGTTAGGCAGTATTTCAACACTCCATTAGAATGGTGGCCTTGAGACACTATTGAGAAAATCAAAGAAGTAAAAAGGGTGCTCTGGACATTACAAACAAATAAATCCTGAGTTTAGTTTAACGGCTTCTAACTGCAAAGTGCGAGATTGAATCTGGAATCTGGAGGTGAGTGGGATAGAACGGGGAACAGTGGTCACAAAAGAGGGACTTCTCAACATAAAGAGACGAGGGAGCTGTGAACAATTGTCTGGCTTAAATCATAGTGAAAGACCAGGAGAGAAAAGCTGTAGTGGTTGTACACTTTTCTGTTTCCTCGCTATGTTTGTGGTCTTCCATTGCTCATACCTACCTGCTTTAATCAGCTTTCATAAGCCACCTTGACATGGTGTTATCTAGGTTCTGTGGTACTACATTTCAGGTTGTAGCACCCTTTGGGTGGCACTCTCTTTGGCTTTGTACAATGACAGGCTATAATAATCATTACTAAAAAGTCAGAAAAAGCGTAGAGGATCATCCAATCGCAATTGCTGCTTACAAAAGTAGATCCCAACGATTGTCTTAATGCAAAAATGTATTACTGCCATGTTGGTTGAATTTTCATGTTCATGTACATGTAAGCAAGCTGGGACCTATGAAAAAAATAGATTATTTAAACCTTAAAGTATAATGAGCAAAATGGTAGCGGATGTGGATTTTGAACAATCTCTCTATATTTACATGGGACGTTCCCAAGTTCTATAGTTTTCTTTCACATGTCAAAGGCTTGAGGTTGGGTTCATTTGTCCCTTTAAATTGTGTGTTGTGAGATGATGTGTAAGTGACCGTGCCTGGCATCCAGTGTCAGGATTAACACCACTTCCCTGTCACCTTGATTAGTATGTTAGAAAATGTCTTACAGGTTAGGCTGACTTTGCATTTTAAATTGGCCTGATTTGAGTCAATGTGGATTTCTGAGTGAGTGTGCTTTGTGATGAACTGAGAGACATGCCCCTGCTGATGTCGGGATATTCTCTAGCCACCATGAAGCTAAAAACTGGATTAAATGTGTTCAGTAAAAGGGGTGGGTGGTTCGTAAAATAAATGAATTTGAAAGAACCGTACAGTTGTTTTTGTAAGTATAAATAGCAGTCTATTATTCATGAATATGAACAAGAAGAAAAATGCAGTAACAGCCGCTTATTCCTTATGCTAATTTCACTGAAAATCTCTTTCGAAATGTTGTATACTACTGGTTAAATGAAAACAATGTAAAACCTGAAGCAGAAGATAGTCAAGAGCAAAATAAGGGTTAACAGGCCTTCCACACATCCTACAAAGGCATATTTCATCATTACATTTTAGCAGTTAATCCCTTGCTCCGCTGGTTCCTGTTCTTCACAAAATTTAAATAATATGCATTATCCTGACGATCCTCAACAGTTGCTGCACACCAGCACTCGAGCCCAGTCAACCTTTGAAAGGAGCGCTTACTCTGGATATTTGTCCATTTTTCCTTAGCAACTAAAAGTGATGAAGAGCAGAGGAAGCATGATTACCGAACAATATGTTCTTTAGAATACTTTGTGACTTGATGATAAGTCACCAACATAGTATTTCCAAATTCACCATAAAAGTTCATCCATCCCCTATCCAACCTGCTATATCCTAACTACAGGGTCACGGGGGTCTGCTGGAGCCAATCCCAGCTAACACAGGGTGCAAGGCATGAAACAAACCCCGGGCAGGGCACCAGCCCACCACAGGGCACACACTAGGGATAATTTAGAACCGCCAATGCACCTAACCTGCATGTCTTTGGACTGTGGAAGGAAACCGGAGTACCCGGAGGAAACCCACGAAGACATGGGGAGAACATGCAAACTCCACTCAGGGAGGACCCAGGAAGCGAACCCGGGTCTACTAACTGCAAGGCAGCAGCGCTACCCACTGCGCCACCATGCCACCCCCATAAAAGTTCTAAACTATAATACTTGGGAAAATTAAATGATGCAACATCAGGCAGAAACATGTTCAAACGAGCAAAAAAACTTTGTGTTTTTAGTATGGAGCTTGCATTAGGATTCGGAGGGTTCTAAAGTTGGTTTGATGTTATGATTTCTGTAATCATTGATTGGTGCTCAGATAATCCTAATGTTACTGTGTGGCAACATCAAGGTAGGCCTCCTACACATCCTATCAGAATGTAGGGTAACATTGACCCAGGAACATTTTATGTGGTGCCATGACAAAGCTGCCCAAGGTCCTGGAGAGATAGAGGGTAGCAGCAAACCACACTCTAGAGGCAGCATAACCCACCCTCACAATGTTCATCAAGCCAGGCACCTGCACAGACACCATACTCAGACCAGCAGATACTGGTGGACTTCAGAAGGCAGTTGGTCTTCCCAAGAGAGATCATAAAAAGTACTCTACGGCCAGATGTTATTATGTGGTTTGCAGTGGAAAAAAGGGTCTTCATGATAGAACCTACCATCCCCTGGAAAGAAGGCATGACAGCACTCCATGAAAGAAAACATCTCAAGTGCACAGAGTTGGCAGTGGAGTAGTTCAACTGCTCCACAGTGCTGACATGATGGGGTCAAACCTACAGAAAGGAGCTAGGAGAGAAGGCAGAAAAACTGACTGTGCCTTTGGAGGAATGACAACATGTGAGGATGAACACCCCTGTAAAGGAAGCTGCAGGGGATGGAAACATCTGCAAATGGCGGCCTCCAGTTGATGCCCTTGAGTTGTGATAGTCAGAAATGCCAAAGCAGTAACCAACATCTAACATGTACCATGGTCTGGCTTCTACTGTACAACAAAACATCAAATCTAATGCACTAACATTTTTTCCAGCCTTTAGGAAATCCTATAAATAAAGAAAACACAGTCTAAACTAAACTAAAGAAATATGCTTTCACATATGAGAACCACCACCTTTACTTCTTAACACAGGATACCAGTAGACTTTACCCACAGTTAAAGTTTCCATTAGTGGGATGGGGTCACCGTTTATTTGGGGTTCAGGTGGTCACCCCTAGGAATAGTCAGCATTCCCAGCTGACAATATTTTAATTTCACAGAGTGTTTGGTGTGTACTTTATGCCAGGACTGGAGAGGCTAAAGTTCACAGGAAGTTCAGAAGGTCCTCCCAAACTCCCAGAGCATGCACAAAATGCTGTCTTCTGGTAAGCTCCCCTGGTACTACACACTAAAAAAAAAAATAAAAACATGAAAACAATTTGGTTAAGAGAAGATTAAATCAAAAGGCATCCTCCAGTCTTCTCTGCCAGTGCCTTATTTAAACTCACCACAGTGGTCTACTCTTGAATAGTTTTCCAGGACGGAATATTTTTCTCAGGGAAAAAAGTCCCTGTCATAAGTTTTAAAACTTATGACAGTTTCCTGGCACAGCTTCACTGCAGACTTCCTTAAAAACAAAAGAAACCACTTCTTGTCCACCTTTTGTTGGTCAAAACTGTTGATTTTTTATTTGTGCTACGTATGTTCTAATGGTGTTTACAAGCTATTTTGGGGGGGTATATATAGACATTTATTTAATCTTCTGTAGTCTATTCACCACACACTTACTGTACTGTATATGTATACATATATACTGTATACTTGCTAGAAGACAGAATCAGGGTCACTACCACACACTGAGAATGTCTCAATGATGTATTCATCAGTCATTTTCACAAAAGATGTAAGTTTGATAGGGCTTGCATCACTGGTCCTTGAAAGGCCACAATCCCCATCAAGTATGCTGCTACACATGTTTGAAATTCGGATATGAAAGTGGAACAATGTTGGTAATAACAGAAGGGTATGGTAGTCCCAAAGAAACAGCATTACAACAGGAACAGTATATAATGTCAAAGTATAGTAGAAACTTTCACTATCTGCAAAGATAAGAAACGACCATTAATTGCTAGACAATATCTCAGACCTTAGACTGACAGCTTACAGGGTGTGAGACTGTTCAGCATGACATCCATAAGTGAATGAGTGAAAGATAGAACTGCTTTTCTGGTTTCCATTCTCTGCTCTTTTAACGTTTCCTTTCTCAGTCATCCTTCAGTTGCCTTTCCTGTAAGACTTAATACATACTGCATCAGTGTTTGTTTATTAAGAGTGATGGAGATTAAAGTTTCTAAGCAGAATCAAGGCAAGTTAAGAGATAGGATCTTGGCTTTTGAAATGAGAATCATTTATTGGAACAACTGGACAAAAAAATTAAGTAGTTTTTTCCCCTATTAAAAGAAGCTGTATAGATATTAATAAGAGAGTCAATTAGCCTTTCATTTTTTGGGAAAATATCATTTTGTATAGTCTTCTGTAGCAAAAAAAAAAAAAAAAACTTACCATGTTCTACAGCACGCTGCATTATTGGTACTTTAGCTTTGCCTCTTTATTTCAAGACTAGGTACTCTCTAGGACCTAGATATTTTAGGCATGTACTCATAAGGTCGAGTGAGCAAAGCAAGCCCATATGGGATCTACTTCATAACCTGTTACATTTGATGGATCTCCCAAAGATCTCCAGCAACAGCATGACTCCATGAAACAACACATTGACATTTGTATCATCTTTGATGGGGTATTACCTATTGCTGGCAATTCCAATTCCATATGGCCAGTTGCTGAATATATAAATTGCTCCTTTGTGCTAGAATATTTTTGTATTGATTTGTAACCCATTATGAATACTTGTTTTGTGTAATTGGAAGCACTGCTTCTGTACTAAATTACAGTTTGTCACTTTATGTACTGTATATATACAGTGCATCCGGAAAGTATTCACAGCGCATCACTTTTTCCACATTTTGTTATGTTACAGCCTTATTCCAAAATGGATTAAATTCATTTTTTTCCTCAGAATTCTACACACAACACCCCATAATGACAACGTGAAAAAAGTTTACTTGAGATTTTTGCAAAAAATTGAGAAATCACATGTACATAAGTATTCACAGCCTTTGCCATGAAGCTCAAAATTGAGCTCAGGTGCATCCTGTTTCCCCTGATCATCCTTGAGATGTTTCTGCAGCTTAATTGGAGTCCACCTGTGGTAAATTCAGTTGATTGGACATGATTTGGAAAGGCACACGCCTGTCTATATAAGGTCCCACAGTTGACAGTTCATGTCAGAGCACAAACCAAGCATGAAGTCAAAGGAATTGTCTGCAGCCCTCCAAGACAGGATTGTCTCGAGGCACAAATCTGGTGAAGGTTACAGAAATATTTCTGCTGCTTTGAAGGTCCCAATGAGCACAGTGAACTCCATCATCTGTAAGTTGAAGAAGTTCGAAACCACCAGGACTCTTCCTAGAGCTGGCCGGCCATTTAAACTGAGCAATCGGGGGAGAAGGGCCTTAGTCAGTGAGATGACCAAGAACCCGATGGTCACTCTGTCAGAGCTCCAGAGGTCCTCTGTGGAGAGAGGAGAACCTTCCAGAAGGACAACCATCTCTGCAGCAATCCACCAATCAGGCCTGTATGGTAGAGTGGCCAGACGGAAGCCACTCCTTAGTGAAAGGCACATGGCAGCCCGCCTGGAGTTTGCCAAAAGGCACCTGAAGGACTCTCAGATCATGAGAAACAAAATTCTCTGGTCTGATGAGACAAAGATTGAACTCTTTGGTGTGAATGCCAGGCGTCATGTTTGGAGGAAACCAGGCACCGCTCATCACCCTGCCAATACCATCCCTACAGTGAAGCATGGTGGTGGCAGCATCATGTTCTGGGGATGTTTTTCAGCAGCAGGAACTTGGAGACTAGTCAGGATAAAGGGAAAGATGACTGCAGCAATGTACAGAGACATCCTGGAAGAAAACCTGCTCCGGAGCGCTCTTGACCTCAGACTGGGGCAATAGTTCATCTTTCAGCAAGACAACGACCCTAAGCACACAGCCAAGATACCAAAGTGGCTTCAGGACAACTCTGTGAATGTCCTTGCGTGGCCCAGCCAGAGCCCAGACTTGAATCCGATTGAACATCTCTGGAGAGATCTTAAAATGGCTGTGCACCGACGCTTCCTATCCAACCTGATGGAGCTTGAGAGGTGCTGCAAAGAGGAATGGGTGAAACTGGCCAAGGATAGGTGTGCCAAGCTTGTGGCATCATATTCAAAAAGACTTGAGGCTGTAATTGATGCCAAAGGTGCATCGACAAAGTATTGAGCAAAAGCTGTGAATACTTATGTACAGTACATGTGATTTCTCAGATTTTTTAATTTTAATAAATTTGCAAAAACCTCAAGTAAACTTTTTTCACGTTGTCATTATGGGGTGTTGTGTGTAGAATTCTGAGGAAAAAATTAATTTAATCCATTTTGGAATAAGGCCTTAAAATAACAAAATGTGGAAAAAGTGATGCGCTGTGAATACTTTCCGGATGCACTGTATATATATATATATATGTATATATATATATATATTGTGATGGATGGCCGGCCATTGATCCCGGCCAATACCCCAAGCTGCCAGGTGGAGCCCTCCTTGCAGCGTGGAGGTCCCCAGAAGACCAGCAGGGCATCATGGACATTGGAGTTTTTATGCAAAGCCCTGCTGGATGCCGTGGGGCCACAGGAGGGAGCTGCAGGGAGGACCGAGGGCTTCTTCGTGCCCTGTGACCCGGAGGTTCGTCACAGGAAGAGCGACAGACTTCCGGGTTGAAGAAAGGGACTATTTACCCTGATCCGGAAGGAATAAGGACTTGTGGACTATTGGGCAGAAACACTTCCGGGTCAGGAGGTATAAAAGGACTATGGGAACTCACAGACAATGAGTTGAGCTGGGTGGAAGTGTGGCAACGCGTCTGGGAGCTGGAGGATTGTGTATTATTGTGGTTTATTGTTTATTATTGAGTATTTGTGAATTATATGAGTATTGTGGTGGAGAGTGTGCTTTGTGCACTGTGGCGACAAAATAAAGTCAACTTGAGGACTTGTATCTGGTGTCTGGAGTCGTGGACAGGGGTTCAAGGGAGCGAGAGCACCCCCTATCGTTCACAATATATATATATATATATATATATATATATATATATATATATATATATATATATATATATATATATATATATATACTGTATAAAGTGACCTTCACTGTAAAGATGACTACCTCCTCATGATTGAGGTTTTAACAATTTAAGATTAACTTAGACAAAATATATGGTTGGGTGAATATCACACAGTCTGACAAGTCAACTAAAGAAAAGCATACTAACAGCATGTGTATGTACACTATTGCTGTAACATGATAATTATTTAATAATTTTAGTGAGACAGCATGCTACTTTTTGTTTCTTCTGCTTTTTTGGCTGAATTTTATTAGCAAAAAGAAGGCCACTGCAAAGCAGTAGCAACCTGCACTGATATCTTATTATTTAAGTCACTTCTACAATAGCAAATCCAATAAAGGTGCTCAGGCATTACTAATTGGGATTAAGCGGCATTGCAAGAATAGCAAAAACTGTCTCTAAAAGTTTACCTTGCGCATTACACACGTTGACTGTAATTAAGGGTTTTTGCATCTGGAGCACCTTTGCCAGGAATACAAATGAAGGCCAGAAAGCTTGCTGTAGCAAGATGAAGCACAGAAAAGTGTCAGTGGCTCACCTCATATGTAAGCGGTTCTGGTGCTGGAGCCTTGTTGGTCTGGGGTTTGCCACAGTGCCGACCAGAAAATGAGGCTCTCTATAAACCCAACAGCTCTGAGCTTCTTGTAGTTACATTATGGTCGTGTTTAGATGGATTCTACATGTTTCTCCTGGGGATGTGGCATCTGCTAATGTTTATTTCTTGACCTAGAGTGATACTGCAAAGAAGAAAGTTTGAAAACCACGGAGGAAAAAATACCAATAAAGCTTTGCATTTACTTCACTTGCCCTTCAGAGAAAATGGAACTAAAAATTTTTATTGGCTAACATTTAGGCAAATAACTCAGACTCAACCCTGGGATAGTAAAGTGGGGGGAGAGGTCACAAATTATTTTTGGGTATTGATGATCATACTTTTGTTCAAGACATAACCTGTGCCTCTCTGGGGTAGAAACAATTTTAATATCTACTATGTCCATGAACATAAAAATAGATTTGATAAGAACACATAATGCCAAATTGAAATTTGAACCTGTTTAAGGTATTGCTTTCAATGTCAATGATTTGATCCATATATCAATTGATCTCTGTGTAAAGAAGTGTTTCTCAGCCTTTGTAAAAAAATCACTTTCATCCAATCAGCATTCATGTCTCCATATTATAAATGAACAATAGATTTTGAAGTAACAATTAGTTTAGGCTCACTTTCTTCAGACATGTCAGGTAGGACACATAGAGAATAAAATGGTTCAGGAAACAGCAGAAATGTTAAAAGTCTTTCTTTTGGGGATTAGTACAAATGCTGTTAGCCGAGCGGTTACAATGAAAACTTTCCTTTATATTTCAACATGTCAAGATGGCAAAACCAAACTCTTTAATTTCAAAACAATGCACTATTGACTATAAGTAGTTATTTCTCTATGAGTAAATATATGTTTTGTTTGTCTTTCACTTGCTTCAGATGCTAAGTCTCTTTTGTTTGGTTGAAGTTTAAACACAGGGTCTAGACAGCGTTTTTTTTTTTTTGTGTGTGCGTGTGTTACATGGCAGAGAAATAAGACCATGTCTGTGCCCCTTAAGGGTGGTGCCCATGATTTTAAGCATGGGAAAAGGCCAACACTCAAAGGAAAGTCCAGACACAAAATGGCAAAGTGATATTTTTACTGTGACGAAACTAAAAGAAATAAAAATTAACCAAAAATAAAATTATTCACACATGAAACAAAATCAATTTGTGACATGTTCCAGAGAATTTCTTTCATGTTTTAAAATTATTCGGCACATCACCTGTTATTCTAATTTTGCTTAAGTTAAAATGATCCCTTCAATTTTTTCTCTTAGTTTGTACACTGCTGTCCTTGAATACATTCAGTAGAGTTTCAGTGCTATTAGTTACTGGATACAAGTTGCCCATTGGCAGCACAAATCCTTGTATTTACATTCTGAACATGCTTCCATTACTTTCGGATTCAGAACACCACACAAAGCAGGGAATATCAATGCTGATCACCCCTAGGCCTTGGGTTACCCACTGCACCACTTGAATACTGGGGGCACCAGCTTTTGAATAACATTATGGTACATGTGATCACCTGGAAGCAACTCCCTATTAGGTATTCCATTTGACATTTTCATTTGTCATCATTTAAAGGAACAACCTACTTCCCTAATTTTAGCAAAAACGAAAGAAGTTAATTAACCAATGCATTATTTCCATTATTTCTCCCAGTGTACAGTTACTCTGAAGTAAGCAAACACTTGCTCATATTGTCATTCCTGGCACACAGAGTCATTTTTTGATGGTTATTTCATTTAAACTTAACTTTTTTCTTTCTTTCTTTTGGATTAAGCATACATTAGATTTACCTGTAAAGTGATACACATCAGCACCTCTTTTGGCAACTACATGTCACCAACATTTGAAAACACACATTACTCAAAAAGGTTATGATGCAGATCTTTCCTACACACTGGATTCCCCAGTGGACAAAAGGCCATAAAGTGCACTGAATGCATTGCCCACTACACATAAATCAGATGTCCTTTACGAGGCCATGTACACATTCACGCTCAATACACACTACTGGTCATCTGCATCTGAAAAGCTGTCTTTATCTGCATTTCTATCTAAAAAGGTATAACAGCAGAGCAGAAAACTGGAGCTTTGGAATTAACTGGCTGATTGTTTTTTTTCGTTTTCTGTTAAAATGGCACACAATTAGTAGCTTCCTATTGCATGTTAATCTGTTTTGTATCTTGGGTTCACAAAAGCCTTTGCATTATCATAAAAAAGTGACAAGCAGAAACAAGCAGATATATTCCTCATGTGTAAACAGATGATCACACTACATTAGCTAGCAGTACCTACAAAATGCAGCAGACAAGCTGCTCAGTCTCTTATATTTTTGTTACGTGCAGCAGGTGCATTCAGGATTTCACAATTTGTAAAGTATAATAAACAAACACCTCTGGAAAAAGCAGCAAACCATTTTTTAGCAAAATAATGTGCCATCCTACCTTTTTCAGTTTTCCGCTGCTTGTGCCTATGAAAGCGAGAGAATGATTCTTGTAGACGTAGGCGATAACAGAGGTCATCCGGTCTGTTTCCTCTGTGAACACAGGTATACCTTTTGACATCTCAGAAACTCCCAGTGGCGCATTCATATCCAATCCACAGAAATTGTCATCAATAGTTAAAAGCTGAAAAGAGTGACAAGATGCTTCATTAGGCATGAAAATCAAGAAACATTCCAGTGCCCCATATCACTATGGAGCAGTCCTGGCAGTTTGCAAGCAGTTGGAAAAAAGTTATTTAAGATAATAGGGTGGGGATAGGGTTAAGTAAGGTTACAAATAAGAATGTGGCTAACTTACTTAATGGGATCTTTATAAGGGAAGTTCAAAAATAAGACAACTCACAAGCTTCAACAATTCAAACCTGACAAAACCTCCTCTACATCTATTACCTTTAAGCTCTACCCCAGTTCAGCAGTGCATTACACCTTCAGTTCTCTCTTACAAATGAAAACATTGGCCAAATTATACATGAAAGGAAAATTAAAAAAAACAAAGTAGGAAATTTAAAAAGGAATATTCAGCAAAAGGGTTTTTTAAAACTATATTGTCTGATAGTCTCCCCTCTCTCTCTCTCTCTCTCTTACTCGCTCACTCGTTCACTCGTATCGGCTCTCTCCCATTCCTGCCCTTCTCTCCCTCATTTTCTTTAATCTACCTTTCTCACAGTTTCTTTGTCTTTGCATTTTTCTCTCCCCTTTCTGTCCCATGCAGGCTCCTTTTATCCACTACTGCCTAATCAGGCACAGGTGCGAGAAGCTGAAAAGGACCACCGATTTCCTAGCAACAGACACACTATTCCACAATACACCTCAGTCCTGTCAGTTAGCCTAGTTGCTCTCCTGTGCACTTTCTCTAGTGCTGCTATGTTCTTCTTGTACTACGAAAACTGAAACTGAGCACAGTCCTCCATCTGAGGCCTCACTAGTGCATTATATAACTTATGCATAACCTCCCTTTTCCACCAGTTCCTTGGTCTCCATAATCATTTGAGCATAATTTCTGGGGATTTAGAGATCACGAAATCTGTTAGCTATGCTTCTTTTGTTGTTTCCATGTGTTTTTAATATTGTTAAAAATAATGTACATTCTCCTATGATGCTATCTTCTTTTTTTTTTAAGCATCACCAATTTGAGATAGATTTGTTGACTATTGCTATAACAGTGATCGGTTGGACAGCCGGAAGTGTACAACATGTGACATCATTACCATGACAGTATAAACTTGTGTCATTCATTTCCTAGTCGTCCAAGATTGTGGTTTCAAAAACAAAAACCTTAGAGACATTTATTATTGCTAGTTTTTGAATTTACTGGTTTTGACCACTTTTTCTGCCCTGTGACTACACATTACATTTCGTGTCTATTGGCTTTGATTACATGTCATCGTTTTGGCATAAAACGTAACTCTCAGCATTTTCACTACGATTTTGGCTACACAACCTGAGCTTTGGTTATTTACTTTTTCCCAGTTATGATCCCTGCTTATGTTAGGACATTTTAATGTCATCTTTGATTCCATTCTTTCCCAAAACTCCTGTAACGATATGCAAGTAGTATACTATACACGTCATGTTATATAACATAACATGATTCTCAGGTCCTACCAATAATGTGTACTTTCAAGTTTGAGATCTCCCAATGTGTATTCAAATCTAACATTTTTACTTTGTGTGGGTAATACATGGTATTAACCTAAATTTAATTTAATCTGGCACAAATTAGTGATCATCTGTAAAGAGATACTACTTAAAAAGACAAACAGTCCCACAAGCCTGGGGTGTATCTCACTGCCTCTGATAAAGTAAATATGATGGGAATGAATAAAGGAGTGATATGTCGCATTCCGTTTGTGGGTGAAGAAATTTTTCTGCCATACCATCAGAAGACCCACTCTTTCCAGTTGTATCTATATATCAGGTTGAGAGAGACTGGAAGTCGCCATTCATTTCAGGATTATCCCTCACAGAGGATGAGTCCATGCAAGAAGAGCTCTATTAAGAAGACATTTTGTTTGATATGACTGGTGGTCTAACAAAATTATACTTATTTCTGTACTGTTTCAGTGAAAATCATCTTCCATTAAATCGGGTACCAAGGTAGCACTTCAACTTAGTGGTGGACTTTCTCTTCATTTATTACAGGTATCTGTAAAATAATACAGTTCAAACTATTATGAGGCACAATCTACTTAATGTTTTGACTTTTACTGCATTCTTAGACTAAATGAGAGTTCTGAAACTTTCACATCGACTGTGAAGCTAGTGCAGTAGATCCAGCACAAGGGTGAAATGTTCACTTTGGTGGGTCCAAGTCAGAACTCTCTCAGCAGTGTTTTGAACAAGTTCAAGCATTAAGCAAAAAGACCATTGAGAAAAGACCTGCAGTCTCCCAATTACTACATAACAAGCTGTGAAAGGCACAGTCATACTCTTGCATTGTTTCAATTGGCATTCAAAAGTCAACTTTGCCAATTAAGTCTGTGTTACAACAGAGACCATCAGGGGGCAATAAGCTCTGACAGTTTACAGGGAGATATAGAAGTATATTCACTTTGATACCAGACTGAGAAAGAAGAAGTGACATTAGGGAAGTAGAAATTCTACAGACTACCAGGAACTGTGAAAGAGTTCTTATCTGGGACAAGCTGGTCCATGCTGTCTGCTACTAGTTATTTAATTGATTATATTTGCTTAAGCAAGCAGGAAGCTCCGGGGCACCCATTGGACACTTGATTAAGGATGCCAAAAATGCTTTCTGGATCCCTGAGGGAAAATTTACTTGCCATAACAATGCACACAAAATATACCGCAAAACAGTATAAAAATAAATAAAAATTAAGCTATTATTAAATTATTACCTACGTATAAGACTCAGAATTAAACAAGCAATATTCTGAGAGTACATTCAAAGTATAGTTTGCCTAATAATGTAGTTCCTGTGCCAGCGTGTCTGCTAAAATTGGCTAGGGTAAGGTCAGACACAATGGCAGGAGACATTGTACACTGTACACAAAAGAGAAGTTCAGTAGTTTCTCCTAGCACACAGCGATGGATGTTATCACTAAACCTTTACATAAGTTATGCACTACAAAATTAAAATCACTGACAGGTAAAGTGAATAACATTGATTATCTTGTTACAGTAGCACCTGTCCAGGGGTGGAATATTTTAGGCAGCAAGTGAACAGTCAGTTCTTGATGGTGAACTATGGGCACCCAAGGCTCATTGATTCATGTGGGAAGCGAAGGCTAACCCATCTGGTGCAATCCCACAGAACAGCTACTGTAATATAAATTGCTGAACAACGTAATGCTGCCCATGAGAGAAAGGTGCTGGGACACAGACCGGTTAGGGTGCCCATGCTGACCTGTGTCCACTGCCAGAAGTGCCTACAATGGGAACGTGAGTGTCAGAACTGGACCACGGCACAATAGAACAAGGTGGCCTGGTCTGATTAATAACTTCTAGATCATGTGGATGGCCAAGTGTATGTGTGTTGTTCACTTGGGGAAGAGATGGAAGCAGGATGCACTACGGGAAGAAGGCAAGACGGCAGAGGCATTGTGATGCTCTGGGCAATATTATGCTGGGAAGCCTTGGGTCCTGGCATTGATGTGGATGTTATGTGGATCATTTGTAAAGAGAAGCTACTTAAGGAGACAAACAGTGTTTACAACCCACAAGCCTGCGGAAAATCTCACTGCCTCTAATAATGTAAGAATGATGGTGGACGAATTAGTGGTAACTGCCATGCCCGTTTCCCTTTAGAATGAAAGAGGTAATTTCTGCCATACCACTGGAAGACACACTTCTTCCTGTTCTTTCTGTATATAAGAGGTAGTGTGATGTTCTGGGCAATGTTTAGCTGGGGTTCCGGTATTGATGAGGGTGTCATATTGACACATTGCCCTTCCCCGATTGCAGTAGCATCTTTCAAAAGGATAATGCTCCTGCCTTACTGCAAGGGTGGCATACAGTATACTGCCAAAGGAAATGTTTGAGGAACATGACAAAGAGTTGAAGGTGCTGATTTGGCTGACTTCCCCAGATCTCAATTCCATCAACCATCTTTGAAATGTGCTGGAAAAACAAGTCTGATCCATGGAGGCCCTACCTTGCAACTTACAGGACTTAAAAGATCTGCTGCTAATGTCTTGGTACCAGATACTATAGGACGCCTTTAGATGTATTGTGGAGTCCAAGTCTCAACGGGCCAGAACTGTTTTGGTGACACAAGCGGGACTTACACAATATTAGCCAGGTGTTTTAATGTTGTGGCTGACCAGGGTAAGTCTAATCTGTCCATCTTTTCATTAATTTAAACACTCAGTCCAGTTAAGGATCATGTGGACCAAAGCCTACTGTAGAATGACTGGGCACAAATGAAGATCCAATACCTTGCAGAGCCAATCCGACACCCACATCTACATTTGCTCATGAAAGTAGCCACACTGTCTTAAGGTCCATATGCGATTACTTAGAAAAAAATAGTTTATCACACACATGACGAAGATGAACTTAAATCATAGTATCCTGAATAAATATGACACTTACTGTATAAACGAGTCCAGTTTAGTACTGAGGATACAAACATGTATTAGGGGGTGGAGGGTTTGACTT
Source organism: Polypterus senegalus (assembly GCF_016835505.1). NCBI lineage: Eukaryota > Metazoa > Chordata > Cladistia > Polypteriformes > Polypteridae > Polypterus > Polypterus senegalus. The sequence goes on from NC_053161.1 coordinate 84,733,128, forward strand.
ACTGGCTGTTCTTCTAGCATGTAGTGTCATAGTCCAGTACTTTTCACCTTTGTTTCATCCCCAGCCCTTTAGCACGAGATGAGCAAAATCTAGGAGTCTTTAGGCTAAAGAATCAAAGAATTTTGCCAGAACATTTGCTTGCTTCAGTTCGTCCCATTCTTAGGTTATATATGTTTAAGAGACAAAGACAGGAAGATGAGGTAAATATACTTAGATTTTGTTCCTCTAGTTTTTGGGAAGCTGTAACACATAATTTTAGTTTGAAATATAAAATAAAAGCTATAATGATACATAAATGGTTTGTTTGGAAAAACTCTAATGTATGATGAATGCCACTATAATTGTAGGACAAGTCACTCTTTTGGGAGGTGTAGGACAAGGGGAATGAAACACTAGAACAATGAACCATTATTCAAAAAAGGAATACTTTTGCCAAAACCTCACTTAACACTTCTGTGTTTACGGGCTTCTCATGTCATCTATCGTATTCATCGTGTAGTTCTTCTTCACAGAAAAGGAGACTAAAAGTAAACACTGAAACTAATTGGAAATATCTCTGGACTTGAAACCCTGTTGTTAAAATTGTTTTCTTTGGAATATATTATGTGGTGATTTAACCATAGTTAGCCATACCTTTAGAACAAACAATAAATGTTCACAAAAGCACAAGGGTGACTTGCCCTCTCTTTGGCTGTGGGGAATTTGCACATTCTCCCTGTGCGATTTCATTTTATTTTATCTAGATGCTCCTTTATCCTCCCCATACTCTACAGGGTTTCGTTGAGTGGACGTGTCTAGAGAAGTGTGTATGGATGTGTGCATTTTGCAATGGAATGATGAGTGCTGCATAGTACTGGATGCTGTCAAAATAGGCCTCAGCCCCCATGACTGCACTCCAGGACCTGAGTTGGAGACCACCTACTCTACCTGTTGCCCTTTTGTTATCAAAGTAAGTTCTACTATACTGTCCAACAGTGCATTAATGTCACTTTTTTAAAGTGCTGTATGACAGTACAGAGTATGACATGCTTACTATAATATAAATCAATGAAAATGTATTTTATATAGTGCAATTTATAGAATATACCATCACAAATTGCTTTAACACAGCTAAAAAGGATATCTTTCTGATGAACAGTGGTTACAATTCAAGTGAGTGAAGCAAGTGCAGGCTGAAATATTCAACTACATTGTTGTTGATGACCGCATTTCATTCAAACCTGCAGCTTAGTAAAGCATGGCTTGGGATTTGTGTCCCATAAAGCGTCTGCTACTATACTCCACTGACCTCACGGCATAGCACTGTGTTTTTCCTGGTACCTGACTAGTAGAGTTTTGTGTAATTTACCATGAGGCTAGCATTATTAAAGTGCCTGTCAATCAGTCAGCATAAGGTATTGTATGTGACTAGTAGGCAGCATAGAGGAGTTGCTTGGGACTTGGCAATTCCCACATCCAGTTTACTATATGACCCGGAGTAGGTCATTTAACCTGCCTGAACTCCAAGTGGGGGAAAAAAGCAAAAAACAATTGTGTTCTATCGATCTTGTAAGTCACCTTGGATAAGGATGTCAACCAAACATACATATGATAATGTGACAAAGTAACTATAGTTGTTGGCAGCATCTCAGATCCTTCTTGAGAGATGCTGAATAAATTTAGTATATATAACTTATTCTTGTCATTTGCGTCTACCTAAACTTGTGACTTCAGTTACAGCCCCTAGTTCATAATTAACCATGTACACTAGTTTTTTTTTTTTCATCTCACCATTCTAAATTGAGTATTCACCACTGGTGTCGGCCTGACTTACCTGATAGAATCTCTGTCTCACAAAATTAAAGCTCTGGGGCCTTATATTTGAGGCTGTTATAATCAGCCTTTGATCTCCCAGACCAAAAAGAGTAAATTACACTTGTGTGGTATGATTATGAATATTATTGTGATTCATGCGCTAATACTTGTTTACACCTTGCTGCCAGCATGGCATCAGCAAAGGCCATGGACTGGCACGCAATGTATAGCACGCCTAATCATCTTGATACATCTGCAGGGCTGTTCAGCGCTGAGAAGACAGATTGTGGTGCCATCCATTCATTTCTTTTTCCTTCTAATCAGTGGAATTCCAGTCATTCCCACTCCCGTTTCAGATGAACAAAGCGCACATCAGCAGTGAAGAAAGCCTTGCTCTCAACGGATGCCATCTTTGATGCTCTGTTGCCTTTTTGTGCTGCTCTGCTTGCACTGGGGATGATCTTCACTGGCATTTGCTCTTTTCTCTGTGGTGTTTCTCCACATCTCACAACTGTATGTGTGGTAATCAGTGGTTCTTCACAGGCGTTGCAGACATGCATTGCCACTGCCTCATTCTTCATGCAGAAGACTTAATTTAAAAGCAAAAAAATGCAAACTTTTTAAAGAAGGCTATTTATTTCCAATTTGATTTTAACATCTTTTGCTTATATGATGCAAGTTCCACAATGCACAGCACTGCTATTCTGCTTTTATTGCATTAGCGTGGTTTTGTGGCCTTAAGGCTGCTGTTTTTTTCCTCACCTACAGTTCACTATGTAACTCTGAACAAGTCATTTCACCTACCTGCACTCTTATGAAAAAGTACAAGTTATGAACAACTTTAGTGTGTCCTGATCTAGCAAACTGCCTTGGATAAAGATATCTGCCAAACACAGTAATAATAAATTATGAAATAAAGACAATCCTGTCAGTAATAAAATATCGTGTAGTTCTTTCTCAATCATTTTGGTCACGTCGCAGAGCACCCACTCTTCCTCTGTATCTTCTGTAAATTAAAGCAACTAAGTGTGAATGAACCTGCCCCACAAATAATCTCAAATAATAACACAAGTCAAAAACTGTGACTGGTCATTGTAAAAAAAATGAGTAACGATTCTGTTGTGCTCAACTATCATAACAATAAACCGCCTGTCAAAACAAATTCTTTTTTCCTTTTCTCTAGCCAGAATTGTTACATGCTGCACGAATTTTGCAGGCTCAGCACATGCAGTCCTGCTGAGTCCCACAGTAATGGCAGGCAGGATGCTAAAGTACCACAAGATGAATAACAAATGCATTGTCTTCTTGGCTTCCTTCGTGACCCTTTTTGCAAATGAGCAGAGCCTACACATAGCCGCACCTTGAAAACCAGGCTCACCAGGGTACTGGAAGGTGTGAGCCATCTCAGAGGCCTTCATGTGTCTCTGACTTATGAGTTCTGAATCATTGTGGTCTGGGGACATTGAGAAGGGCAGCTGATTACAAAATGACTGAGAAGTGAAGACCTCATCTATTACTTGGTGCCTAACTCCTGCTGGTTTGAGTGTGAACTCGTATTGTAACCTTGTATCTACAATTAATTGTCCCATCTAGAGTTCTAATCCCATGTGTGGGGTTTGAATATTATTCCAATGTTTGTCTATGTTTTCCTCCCACAAACTAATAACCTGCATGTTGTGTGAAGTGCAGATTCTAAATTGGCAAATGAGTATGAGTATGGCTGTGTGCATGTATGGATCCATTCTGGCTGTTTCTTGTGCTTTAATGAAATGATCTTGATTCGAATTATGCTGGTTTCAGAATGTTGCCTTATATTATGTTTTCCTCTTTCTTATTATGATCTCAAAGTTCAACTATGGATTCATAACACTACAGTACAAGGTGAGACACAAAAGTAACCAGTTTGTTAAAAAAAATATGTATTTATTGATATATTACAACATTCTAAACATTGTCACCTTCTATATAGCCCCCTCCCGATATCTACACCGCTCCATACGTATCTTCCATTGATTGAAACAGTGCTGGAAGTCTTCTTGCTTGAGACTCTTCAGCAGGCTTGCTGTTTTTGTCTTCACTTCATCCACTGAAGAAGAATGTGTTCCCTTCAGGTCACTTTTGATTTTCGGGAACAAGTAAAAATCAGAGGGAGCTAAATCGGGTGAATAGGGAGGATGATCAAGGACAGGAATGTTTTTGTCAGTCAAAAACTGCTTTATGGAAAAAGCAGTACGATAATTTCGAACAATCTGATTCACCATTTTGATGTTTTCATCCATCCAAGATGAGCATGTGGGACCTAGGCGTTGAACGTCTTCCACATTTACTTGTCCTTCCTTGAAACGTTTGTGTCACTGAAAAACTTGACAAACTATCATCACCGTTCACTGTTTTTTTCATTTCATAAGTTTCTGTGGCCATTTTGTTCAATTTTTGCAAGAAATTTGATGTTGATTTGCTGTTTGATTTTTTCACCTGACGGTATAGCGGCAAATCATGTAGCGATTATTGTGCAAATACTGACTGGGACACATATTCACAGAATATACTTAGCCGGTCAGCGGTTTGAGAGGATGTGTAGGAGGGGATATAGTTCTATGATTCATGTTCGGCCCACCTCCAGACAGTTTTCCAGGAAAGCCCCAAGCCCAGTCCAGTTGTTTTTGTGTCTCACCTCATATACTAATTAACATGATTTTATTTCTACCTGATGAACAGATAAATGGAAACATAAATAGATGCCAGCATCAGTGTGAATGTTTCCATCAGAGATTAAAAAATGAATACACCCGGTGTCCTTTATCTGCATCTAATTTCTATCTTGCTTCGCCAATTCAGAGTCACAGTGGGCAAAGCTCCAAGCCAACACTGATGGGGCTGCTTGTTCATCACAGTGCCTTCACACTGAACTTAGAGTGAGACATATATTGCATGTGTCTAGGATGAAAATGGGAACACCTTCTGAAAAACCATATGAACACCAGAACCAGAAATTTGTACACGGATACTGACTGGGTTGGGACTTGTGCCCACTGCACCACATTGCTACCTCATGGAACTGCATAGTTCAATTGAAGCAAACATCTGGTGGCATAAACACACAAAAGAGATCATTGTCTGAATGTCTTCTCTGTAGCATCACTGCTTTCAAGCAGTATTACCTAAAGCAAACCTTTTAGACTAGCCTTTAGTTTAATATTTTTAGGCTTCCTTTGTGAGTACACTGATTTTTACAGATTGGCACCGTATGTTTCTTATAACAGACGTTTCCCACACATACTATTTAAGGAGTTGCGGCTACAATTTGCTTGTGAAAACTTTAAAAGTGGAACTCTAAATTGGCCTGGTGTGAGAAAGTGTGGTTGTGCGTGGGAGAGTGCCTTGATGACAGAATGGTATTTGTCCAGGTTAGGTCCCTACCTAATGCTAAATGTTACTGGGACAGACCCCATCTGACATCAGCTATGCAAATTAAATAACAAATGAATGAACTTACATGTTATTTTTATACAGGTTATACTAAGTACTAAGAGGCTTTTTTCTTAGTTAAGGACACAGAGCAAACTATTCTTGAAGTGTAATTTTTTGTCACATAGGGATGTTGGCCTATACTAGATAAAGTACATTGAGATTCCTAAGAACTGAAAGAAACTGATTTATGTAAAGTAAACAGACAAATATATTACTGCCTCAACGATTAATCAGATAACAGCCCGCTATTTTATTCACTTCTGTATACCATAAGAAGCAAAAGAAAGCAGAACTCCAAAAATGCACATTAATGTTGTTTTTAAGGCAAATAGAGTGGGCTGGGTTGATCAAAGGGAGCACCGATGATATGAAATAAATATAAGAGCTCAAAAAAGCTCAAACGAAGTAGCATCATATTTTTTCCACCAGTAAAATGCAAAATATATTCTATTTCTTTCTCTGTCATAAATATACTTGCTGCTTTTCACACCTACATGCCAACCTATTCCCCAACTTTCTGGCTCTAACAAGGATAAGCCTTTAAAAGTCTTTATAATTCATCCTGGGTTTATTATCAGGGCAATTGGCAGAATCATACTGGTACTCTTGGACACATCTTTTCTCTTAAAAAAAGCTACCTTGCCTGCTATAACAGGGCAAATGGTCCCATTTTCGAACTTATTTGCTCTACCTTATGCATTGGAGGCATCCCATTGGCTTCTTGACGGTACGTCATGACCTTCTTCTCCTTCTAATGATCTTGGAATATTTTGTTACAACCTTTCCTCTGTAGTGACTATCTTATCTAGTCATAATGGCATTAAGTCGATCTATCTTTCAAATCCTGTGCCCATTTATTACTCCTACAATCCAAAGTAACCTTTATACCACCAGCTAGCATTCCTTTATTTTGAAAAGTAGATACAAATATACACTATGTTGGCATCTACCAAAAGCATCTGAATTTTTAATTATACCTTGGGATGAATTTTTGACCATACCGCCCACGTCTAGAACAGACTGTCTCTTGATTTGTACTGAAGAGTATTTACTATGTAACTTAACATATTGTTGGCCTTTTTAATTATTTCTCTGCTTTGTCTACTGGATCAATGTCATCCCCTAAATCCTTTTTATATTTCTCACAATTATAACTTCCATTTTCCTGCATGTCCTGATTATCACTTGTCTTTATGGAACTGAATTTTCTGAAGTATCTGCCAGTTCTAAAGATTGTCCAGGTCGTCCTGCAGTGATCATAAATGAGAGTCAGAAGAAAGCAATGGTAGACAAAAGAGAACAAAGCAAAGACAAGAATAAAAGAAGTACATTTACAGCAGGCATTTAAATTTGAGAAATAAGAGAACCTCAAAAAGCAGACTTCTAATTATGTGGGGCACCTCGAAATAGTGTGCACTGCAGGTGACAAAAGAAACCTTGGTATGGCAAAATGGATAATTTAATAAGATAGCAATAAGCAAAGAGTATCTTCAGACCTTAGGAGAGAACAATCTCTAATATGAACTCTCAAGTGTCGCTGTTGGTGTCTTTGACACTACAAAGTTTCCAAATGAATTGTGGCAGCATTACTTCTAGTCCTATACCTGATGCAATTGACCCTATGGCAAGATGGCCATCAACATGACAAAAGCTCCTTGCAAGCACAAACACCAGCCTGAGATTGCCTTAGCTCACTTTCAGAATAACGATCAGTGATATTCACATTCAGCTGAATTTAAATTTAAATTATAATAAAATCATCAAGGCACATAAGGTGTTTAAAAAAGAAAGGAAAAGATATGGAATATCAGGATAGGTGAGGCATCTGGGGTTGTCCGGACATTTAAAAGAAGAGGCCTTCCAATTTGTGTGTCTCTCAGATTTTAGATCTGGCCTTTATAAAGGAAAGTCTATTACTCAGCTGTACACAGCACACAGCAATAGGCTGCATTGCAGAAAAGCAGTCTCTGCACACATGCTATTTATGGTTTCCACACCTTTTTTTCTATAAAGCTCACAAAAAAGCCTCAGTCATTAGAACAGAACATTAAAAAGATTTATTTGCTGCTGCCTTACCAAAGCTGAGAATTCACAGGGTGAACCACAAAGTACCGTGGCATCAGGCTATGAAATTGTGTTGTCACACATTAAGTTTAAAAATAAATGACATTGTTAAAGAAAAAATGAAAAGAAGGCCAGCCTGGCATTGCAGCAATGGAAGAGCAAAGTAACGCTCTGAAAGCAAATGAGTGCCCCACTACCATTTGCAATAATTTCTGGTTCAGCCTGTGCACAAGAAAATAATTGTGGGTTAATTAGCCTCTTGCTGCAAAAAAACACTGCTCTGTCTTCAGAGACGCCGTACATCATTCTCCTTTGGTGCTTTGTTTTACAGGTGCTGCTTCAAAGAATGTTGCTGCTCTCAACGTGGAAATTACTGACTGCAACACACCAAAAAAGTGGTCACTATTGTCAGTTGACTGCCTTCAGATTAGCAGTAAACAGTGTTGGGCGTAAGAGACCAAGAGTTTTTAGGGAATGCCTTGTTTCTTTTTTTATATAGTAGTTTTCAGTGCGTTAGTACAAGGCCATTAAGAATAAACAGACATATGTGAAACAACAGAGTGCTCTATGGGTAAGAATCTGGGCAACATTCACTAAGACAAAAAAAGTACTTCAGCTTGCTTTGGATTTATTTATAGAACAAGCAAATTCATTAGAATAGAGTTGCATTATTTTTGGACTGAGTCACTGTAATAAATTCAGATCATTTTATAGATATGAAAGTGCGTCCAATGGTGCAGGACTGCATTACTAAACTTAGCTCTCGAATGTCCTCAGCTTTATCATGCTCAAACACAAACTAATGAACATAGCGCTGGCAGCCTCCTGAGCATACAAGCTTACCACTTTCATTTTTCAGGCGCACATTTGGCAGGGAGGTAGTTTTTTGGTTACAAAGTTTGGACTGAACTCACAAGGCAATTGGTTCAAATCTTACACTTTGAGCAAGTCACTTAGTGTTGGTTCTGTTGCTGCTGCAGGTTATATGGAGCAAAATAATACCCAAACATGTCTATGACATATTGGTAAAATGCCAATACCAGCAATTCAGTCATTATTTTCCTTAAGGTCACTTCACTTATTTTAACTTTTAGTTAAGAAGAAGTTTACTAGTTATCATAGTAAAATGCTGCCATTTTTCATTACTTTTTTGAAGTATAATTTCATCTGGCCACATGAAGTGCCAAGTAGGAACGAAGGGAACTTGGGGAAGGAACAGAAAACGCCATAAAGACAACGGCAGAACATGCAAATGCCACGCCAACAGTGAGCAGGCTTAGTTCTGAAGCTTTTTGAATATGTGATGCGACAGCATTGACAACTGACTCACTGTGTGCTGTGTAACATGCCTTGCTAATCAACAGCTCAACCTTCTTTTATATCACACTATAGCTATGTTTCCTGTTAAGGACAAGTAATAAAATACATTTAAAAACATTTGATATTGCTTGCTTTACATGTACCTCAGCATTTCTCTTATGGCTATCTTCAACATTGTTGTGTATCTAAATCCTGTCTCGGCAAGCACTTCCTCTCTAGATCACATTCTCATAAAACCTGCTCCTCAGATTCTGTTATTTCAAGGCACTTTGCTCACCTCCTACCACCAATGGTAGATGAGCCTCCAATACTCACATTTGTATTGTTGTGAATACTTTCTGTCTTTGAAGGAAACTTGGGTTGTGCCTCATTAATATTTAGCGACCAATTAATATTTACCGATCACTTAGTATGTTATTAATTTTGTTCTTATTGAATTCTCACATTTTTGATAATAATAAAATAAATTTCCACAATAAGGAATTAAACCTCACACCCATAACGTATTGTGCCATCATCCCTATGCCTGAGCTACCAAAGCCAAACCGACCGATCAGACAAAAGCTAACTTGACCAATTAAATTTGCTTGGAGGGACCAAATATGCACACACACACACACACACATACAGAGTAGTTTTTTACACTATATAGTAGATAAGCATGAAGTGTTATATATACCAAAGAATGAAAATATCCATCATTGAGTGTACATCACAGCAGATGCCGCCTGTACAGTAAGGCCTTCATAAAGACATTGTTTTACATATAAAAGAAGGCATAAAGGTCACCATTCACACCAAAGTTCCACAGCCACCTGTTCAACTGGTTAACAATGATCATTCCCAAATAACAGATAGAAAAGCCTTATCAGGCCTGAGGACATCCTGAGACGCACAGACGGCTCTCTTACGTAACTTGGAACAACGGGGCAGATTCATGAGATTTGATATTATGAAAAACTAATCAATAGTTAGTTAAATGATAGGCACTATAAACCTTTTTTGTTTTAAATAGGTTATAAATAAACAAACAAACAAACAAATAAATAAAACTTGAATTAAGTAAACAGATGGATGGATTCTTGCAGTATAAACTTTGAAATAATGTCACCCTTAAGCAATGGAAAATTAACAAAAGGAGAAACTTTCAGTAGTACATTAGAAAGCCCTGATGGGTTACTGTTATAATTATATCATATGATTTTCTACAACAACAACGCTCATTTCTATAGCACATTGTCATACATCAGTGTAGCTCAGAGTGCTTTATAATTTAACAAAAAGTAAGTTTCAAGAAAAGGAAAACAAATAAGATCAGTCTTAATTCAGATCATGCTCACAAGGAGTGCTGGAGCCTATCCCAGCTAGCACAGGATGCAAGGCACGAACAAAACCTGGACGGGTTGGCAGTCCATCAACACACACTCACGCCCACTAAGGCCACTTTAATGTCGCAATTTCACCTAATCTGCATGTCTTTGGGCAGTTGGAAGAAACCAGAACATCCGGAGCAACCCCACATAGACATGGGGAGAACATGCAAACTCCACACAGGCAGTGCTACCACTGAGCCAGCTTGCCGCCTTTTTATAATTATTTATATATGTAAAACAACAAAATGTTTGGTGTCCATGCATAGCCATAATGTTGTTCGGCAGCCACAAGAAATCTGCAATGTCTAACGAATAAATGCAACAAGACACACAAAGAAAGAGGGACTCAAGGGCAAGCATATCTGGTGAACTGAGGTTCTTAAATACAATTCTTAAAAGAGGTTCTCAAATGCATACATACTCTATGATTGAAATAGAGTAACGTTATACACCATTGTACCCATTTTAATGAATTAATAGGAATTTTGCTATGCTGGTTATTATTATTAGTATATTAGGGTTGCTCCAAAATAATTGCAAAACTTTCTATACTTTATTCAAAATGAACAGAAAATGTCTGCACGCTATTGTCATGCTTGCTACTGCAGTGTAAAAAAAATACATTTCCAACAGCATACATAGTTGGCACTCAAAATGGTGTTTGGTGGTGACATGATTTTTAAATAAAGGCAAATAGGTTTTTCCCCATTCGCCTTATGGCCAACACATTTCCACATCAAAGATGCCATCCATTATGAACTTATTCAAGAAGTGGCTATGAGTCCAGGATTCAGACCGGCACAAATTTTTAAAATTGTTTTAGTTTAGTTTAGTTGGATGAGATTATGTAGAAACATGAGGAGTGTATCAAAAACACCTATTTATCATAGGAGTATGTTCAAATAAATCCAGCAATAATAAAAAATGTATGGCAAAACTCTATGGTCGACCTATATAGTTACATTCCTTTATTTAAATTGAATCTCTTCTGAGCACCTAGTTCTAGAGAAATATGAATGTGGGGAAAATGTATTTGCAGCTAAATATTGTGAAAACTTTAGCAGGGATCTGGAATACTCTCAGTGTTGTGTTAAAATGTTATAAATAGGAATAGTTAAAAGTAAAAGAGTTATCCATTTTCCTAGCCTATTTCTGTCATTGTCATTTTATGCCTCTCCCAGCACATATAAGAGCTACTCCCTGAGCACAAAGGCATATCATTACTTAGCCAGTGTCCATCTATAGTAATTTAGCATTATAAGTCAATGTAACTGTATATCTTATGACAGTGAGGTTAACGTTTGCCTTCAGAACACCCATATAATCGGTCAGCTCCACCCTGTACACTGTGGAGTTCACCTTATGATCAGAAATTAACTGTTACGGCATCATGAAGCTCACTGAATGGAAATCCTTCTTGTAACCCTTTAGACTCCGCTTTCTAGTCACTATGAACAGGAACAGTGGGTGGAAAAGAGCGAGTCTGCAGCAGCCAATGGTACAAATCGCGACTCTTTACTACAATTGCCTTCCTTGCTGCATAGAATGGCGACAGCATTCATCCCATCCATCTATTGGCAGCACCAACTTATTCCAGGAAGGTCTGTGATTTACTTTTAGTAATAAATTCTTAAATTATTTCAAAATCTCTACACTTCCTTTGTTTAACAAAAATGTGGTACACCCAGGCTGACTAAATTACAGGAAAACATTAAAGAGAGGACATCAATTTTTGGAGAGCCAAATTAATTTTTCCTACAATATTATCTCACATAATATTCTGAGTAAAATGCAGGAACCGATCAATGACTATTAATGGCTATGGCTATGGCAGTTAACAGCTTTATGGAAAAACAACACAACCCTACCCAACCCTCAGGGGGTTGCGGCACAAAAGGGGTTTTCTCTTGTTTCTCCGGGTTATGAGTTTTAAGATCTCATCTTTGTTACAATGCCCTCTTGGTCAAAAGGGTTAAAGCCATATCTGAAATGTAACACCTTACACAAAAAAGGGATAAACTGGGACATTAGGGTGGGAAAAGAGAAACTGCACAAATCAACTCGGAATGACTTTAAAACTGATTTGTATTCAAGTGAGCCAGGGCATGTCAGTAAGTGTGTTCACATCCTGACAATGATGTCATTGAGCGGAGACCGTCAGTCTTCCTGATTTATACCTATAATGGCTTTACAAACAGAACCTGAGCATTTTTCGTTTTACTGATGACTGGTACAAACAACAGTAAAATATGCTCAGCCGCTGAACAAAACAAATGTAAAAGATCAATAAGTGCTTTCACTTTCCTTGTATTGTTTGACAACATACATTTGATACTGTAATTAAGTAGACATGAATGATTAAGAATAATTAAACATCAGAATGGTTTGTTCGAATCTAATATAAACATATACAGCACTGTATTTATAGGTCTGTTGTGGTTGGCCATTACCCAGTAATTTACAACTTTACCAGAGCTAGTAGTAACTTTCAAGACAGCATAATTGTGAACAGATCCAGTCCTCCGTGCCTGAATCTTTCTAGATGGGTTTTCCTCCAGGAACTCATTCATTTTTCTCCTGCATCCCAAAAACAAATGTATTAAGTGTAACAAGCCTTCTGTTACATAAGAAGACCCTAATAGATCCAGTTGCCTTAAAGTTCTCCTTTAGGGCAACTGAATAAGCTACTGGTTACTGATTCGGAGTCCCTAAGTTCACAGCCAGCCTCTCTGTATGAGGCCATGAAATAGAAAAGAGGTAGCACCCCTTGTCACTGAAGTACATTAGACAGGTCTTAGAATGCTGTTTTAAAAGTTTAACAAAATCCAATGTAAGATAAAGTATAAAAACCTCACTGGGCTTGACCCTACATGTTCAATTCCTATTGGTCTAACTAGTGGCTTGGCTCATCTACTTGCTCACCTGAAAACACAATAGTCATACCCATTTAACTCTTCAGTACTCTGGCAGACCACTCATGAATGTAATAGACCTAACTATAGTTACTGTTAAGCCGTGTCAAATGTTGTTAACCCCCAAGTGTGTGGCTGCAGAAAAGAATCCACAAAGCAAAGACAATTTCACATTAGGCTCTTGGGAAGGAAAATCCCATAATAAATAGTAAATTATGTATTCTGGCTGTGTCCTTTTCCTGCACAGTCACACTTTTGATAACTCTTTAATATGCACTTGGTGACAAAAACCTGTTGTACCCAGAAGGTGGTCTAATTTGCATGGAAATTAGCAAGGGAAATAAGCAAAGTATGACTATGTATGCAAATGATAAGGTGTGCTTGTCTATTACCCACATGACTGCTGCTAGAAGCCTGCATATCAAATTTGCCAGATACTGCTGACCTTGATAGCTTTGAACCGCTGTAACAGAACACTGTGATGAGCTCTTCCAATCAGGTAAACAAGTAAGATTTATAGGGACAAACTTTTTGTTTTTTGTGAGGCCGAGTAGCTCTGCATATGCCAGCTGTATCGATGTGAAAAGTGGACTACTATGCCACGGAAGGATCAGAAGAATGCACAAGAGGAAGGCACATGGATTGTCCATGGATTACCAGGGAAAGCCCTAGATCATTCACAATGTGCTATTCTTCTTTCCTAACCGCACAGAGAACTGTCAGATTGTACCCTTTGGGTAATCTTTACTGATGAGTCCCACTATTCAATTGAAACTGAATTACACATGATGATGACATAGACGATAGTGTAATCCAAGAAGCAATCTTGATCAGTGCCTCACCAGAACAGAAGGGGGCATTTTTCAGGGCCCAACTTCCAACAACAGGTGGTTGCCATTTCTGTCCTTTAGGAACACTGCGATAGCTCAACTATCCAGCCACTGATTAAAAGGGCTATTGTGTAAGGTCGGCTTGATATAATTTCATAAAATGATATGGTCTGATCACACTCAGCTGTCAGGAACAGTAAACTCTTATCGCCAAAATACCCCCGACCTATTTTGAAAACAGTACATTCCATAATGCAGAACTACATTTTGTTACATGGTGCTTAGCCAGAAGAGCCACAGAATTTAATTTGGCATCACTCTCATTCAATTTAATGTCATATTATTTTTATTGGAAACTATAGGAGCCTTGTCTGAACTATTCATTGCCACCTATGGCCCTATTTGGCACCCATAAATGTTTCTTTTGGTCTGATTACAGAATCATGTGTTACACATTCTGCATGGTTTTTTCTAAGAAGAAGGGATCCTTGATTCTAGTGAAGGATATGTAGTACGATGTATCCATCCATGCATTACGGAATCTGTTTAAGCCAGGTCAGGTTAGAGGGGAGCCAGAGCCTTTCATGACAACATGGAGTGCAAAACAAGAACCAGCATTTGGTGCCATCTATCTAGTATTAGTCTCAACTTATTTATTATTATCAATTGACAGATGCCTTTATCCAAGAAAACTTACAACACTTCAGCTCCAATTCTTTTTTCTCTAATTGGAACAGAGGCGGATGAAGTGACTTGCTCATAGTCTCACAATGTCAATATCAGAACTGGAACCAACAACCTCAGGTAGTGAAGTCCAATAGCTTATTTCCTACACCACACTGCTTGTCTAAAACATACACATTTCAAATCCTCTGTTACTTCCAACATCACTGTATGAAAGAAAACCATCATACGTTTGTACCTGTCAACAGACAGTGCTATAAGAAATCATTTCTACTTCACTTTATAATGAGTCCCCTTATTGTAGGGATGGTGTTGATCTGTTACTCAGAGATGGGCACTGATTTGTTGTTTGTACTTTATATAAACCTGTACTTTCTGCTTCACTGCAATTTTTTTTTTCATGATTGCTACTGCAACTTCTTGCTATTTTCTTCGTAATTAATAAAGTATAATAGTGTAATAGTAGCGGCTGCATTGCCATTTACAGTATCTATCCATCTCTCGATAATATAGAACCTTTTATATCTATCTAGCTATCTATTATTAGATATGCAATATCTGTCTCTCTGTGTATGTACCTATCCATCTATCAATTTACAGATAATATACATACATACATACATACATACATATATACATATATGCCAGTTATGTAAATGTAACACACACACACACACACACACACATAGACACTCTTACTGGCCACTTTATTAGGTACACCTTGCTACTACCCAGTTGGACCCCCTTTTGCCTTCAGAACTACCGTAATTCTTCGTGGCATAGATTCAACAAGGTGCTGGAAACATTCCTTGGGGATTTTTGTCCATATTGACATGACATCACGCATTTACTACAGATCTGTCAACTGCACATTCAAGATGTGAATCTCCCGTTCCACCACATCTCAAAGGTGCTCTGCTGGATTGAGATCTGGTGACTACGGAACTCATTTGAGTACAGTGAACTCATTGTCATGTTCAATAAATCATTTGAGATGATTTGAGCTTTGTGACTTGAAGGATTATCCTGCTAGAAGAAGCCATCAGAATCAGTAGATCAGCAGTTTCTGAAATACTCAGACCAACCTGTCTGGCACCAACAACCATGCCATGTTCAAAGTCACTTAAATCACCTTTTTTGCCCATTCTGATCCTCTGTTTGAACTTCAGCAGGGCATTTTGACAATGTCTACATGCCTAAATGTACTGAATTGCTGCCATGTGATTGGCTGATTAGATATTTGGGTTAACGACAAAATTGAACAGATGTACCTAACAAAGTGGCCGGTGAATGAACATATGTATATGCGTATATTATACTTTATTAGGTACCACTGTTCAATTTCTTGCTCAAACTAAAAAGAAGGAATAGCAGTAGTTCTAAATATTGTATATAAACACACACATTGCACATATAAATATTGTATATAAGCACTGTGGGTGGTGACCCGGACATCGTTAATTCACCCACAACACATTTATTAAACAGCTAATATATACAATAGTGCACATACAACCCCCAAACTCCCCCAAAAGTCCAGGCCTCTCTATCCAATGCCCTCTTCAGGCCACCTCACTCCTCTCCACCAAGCTCTGTCCTTCTCCTCACCCAACTCCAGCAATCGAATGGAGGGAGGCGGCCCCTTTTATACACACCCGGACGGGCTCCAGGTGTCTCCCGATTAGCTTCTGCCGGCATTCCCCAATGTGGCGGAAGTACCGGCTGCGCACCCGGAAGCACTCTGGGTGTCCCTGGTCTTTATCCCCCCAGCACTTCTGGGTGTGGTGGAAGTGCTGTGGGCTAGGGCTCCAAAGGCATATAGGGTTGACCTTCCAAGCTCAGTTCCCGTGGTCCCCAAAGCCACCAGGGTGGTCGCCCCCACGTGGTCTGGGGAGGCGTAAGCCCTCCTCCGGTCCTCCAGGGCGTCCCAGCTGGGTACCACCTCCATCCACCTGTGACAGCACATACATTGCATGTATATTATATGCAACGTGTGTGCCTATATACAATATTTATACATGCAACATGTGTGCTTATATTCAATATTTAGAACTCTTGCTATTCTGTCTTTTTAGTTTGAGCACATATTCTGTCCTTCCATCACTAGCATTTGCACATTTCAAGCAGCCCTGCTTTCATGTTTATCTCTCTCTTTCTGAAATATTCATTAGTTCAATTTCTCCCCAAAATAATATCAAGCATGTATGTAACTGTAAAAAAATGACTTGGCTCCAAAAATTATAGATATTCATATGAATGTGTAGCTCTCAAAATGCAAGCTTAATGAGCTGGATGCACAATAACCTTTAAAACATCAATTTTTACCTGGAAAAATGATGTATCCTTGTTAAAAATAACTATGTTGTAGAAACCCAGAAAGCATTTCAATTTATTGTGTAACCTTTCAAAAATGCACCCTCTACAGTAATCCTACAAGAGCATATCCCATTTTTCCTACAAATAAAATAATCATTTTAAAAAGAAGAGAGACTGTGAAAAATACCTTATAAACATGTCTTGTGAAACGGTGCATCTGCCGGCAAGCATGACAAAAAAGTCAAATTCAACTTGTTCACGAGTGATTTCCATGGGAAGGACACAAAAATACACAAACTACAATGAGAGATGAAGAACTGCAGTATCAACCTTTAGTATGCATCCTAATGCCATTCTTCACTCACAATGGAATTGTGTGCCTGCTTTTCTAACAAGATGTGAACTGCCATGAAGTCTCAGTCTGGATAAAAACATTTTTTTCTTTGCTATCTCTTCTTCTCCATAAGAATATGAACATACAAGTCTTGTATCAAGCATTCTTGATCATCTTAAAATATCACAGTATCAGAGCTGCCACAACTACATTAGTTAATTTTATGATACTTTATCATTTTGAGTCATCAAAGCTCTGAAATCAATCCATGCAACACCCTAAAATAACTGACTCCCATCAAGAGGAGAAATTCAGAAGGTGTCCAGGCCTAAAGCTCCTTCAGCCTCCCACTTTAAATCTAAACTCAATACACTTCTTTTGTTCAATCAGGTTATCCAGTTTTAATTTTAAACAGGCACCATTTCTTTTTTGTTTTCAATAAAATACATCTTACCCCTTTGTTGTTGTATCTGTGAATGCTGATAGATGGATAGAATATTCTTATAACATTACAGTATTCAGAAGTGTTATTGAATTTTAAAATGTTCTCCATTTCATCATTCACAAACATACATATTTCTGAGCTGTATAAACGTGGGTCTGTAATCCTGTGAAACTTCTGCCCTATTGTAAATTTACCAAAAGAGTTCTGTTCCCCTAGGGTGAATGCTGATCAAAGGATATTACAAAAAAAAAAGCAATCTTAAACCAGTCATCTGATGGCAAGGTTATGGAGAGCTCAAAGTAAGCTCCTTTCTTCTTCTAACGTCTGTCACCTGGCTGGCCGGGTTCCAACTATCCTGGACAGTTTTTAATCATCAAGCCGGCTGTCAGGGGAAAGTAAAAACTGTCAGTGGAAGAGCCATTCTTGCTGCTTTTTGTTGTTGCTTTTTTGGCACACT
Organism: Polypterus senegalus; assembly: GCF_016835505.1. NCBI lineage: Eukaryota > Metazoa > Chordata > Cladistia > Polypteriformes > Polypteridae > Polypterus > Polypterus senegalus. The sequence continues at coordinate 84,751,128 of NC_053161.1, forward strand.
GATGTAGTACTGCTATTTGGGTTCATTGTCAGGAGAGCAATGATAACTAACACAGATAATGTAGCAAATTTGAAGAGTACATTACATTTTACCTGATCTGATAAAAATCAACCCAACCTCTCTACAGTCTAGAAGAACAATTGCCATTTTATTATTTAACAAAATTAGAACTTTACACAGCTTCATCTCACAGTACTGTGTCACAGCACTCCAGAAAGCAGAGTGCAAGTGATATATTTAGAGTGAAAAATTGAATTAAAATAACAAAAATTAACCTTTGACATAGGTGTAAAATGTTTTTCTTGATGACACAAAGGGGAACGCTGCAGTTAATAGCATCAGAATAAATTAAATCCTTACCAGCTTTATCATTTTTACGACCTTGGAATTAATTAATGAATGTATTTTGCACACTTCTTTGTATTCTCAGAGCTCAGTTGTTCTCAGACTATATAAAGTACACAGGCAAAGGAAGAAGTTTTTGCTTTTCTGCAGTTACTCAGAGGGCCTTTCGGAAGACTGAGATTTTGGACTCAAGCTTAATTCTTCAAAAAGTTTTCCATCCTGTTAAATATTTCCCATTTAAAAGGGGTTGTATCGCTAGATAGATAGATAGATAGATAGATAGATAGATAGATAGATAGATAGATAGATAGATAGATAGATAGATAGATAGATAGATAGATAGATAGATAGATAGATAGATAGAACAGTGCCTATAAAACATAACACCTTAGAAGTTCTCACATCTAATTATTACACAACATTGAATCAAAGTGGAAATAATTTGGCTTTTTAGGCACTAACTTTTAAAGACTTTTCAGTTTGAAAGTAAAACCAGATGTCTGCAAAGTGATCTAAATAGGTTAGAAATGTAAAGCAGAATATAATTAATCACATACGTCAGAGTCAGAGTGTTGTAGATGCATCTTTACAAGCTGTTACAGCCTTAAGTTTGCATTAACAGATCTCTTTCTCTCCATCGGCTTTCCACATTTTAACATTGCAGTTTTTCCGCATTGTTTGCAAAACTGCTCAGGCTCTTTGAGGTTGTATGGGGATCACGATTTCACAGACTTTTTCAAGTCCAGCCATAAATTCTCAATTCAGTTGAGAACTGGACCCTGACTCTGCCAGCCTTGGACATGGCTGTTTTCAAGTCATCACTCGGTAAAGTTGGCTTTATGCTTTGTGATCATTCTCATGCTGGAAAATAAAACATCTCCCAAGGTGCAGGCTTCTTGCATACTGTATCAGGTTCTCCTCCAGGATTTTCCTGTATTCTGCAGTATTTACTTTACCCTGTACCCACACATGCTTTCCAGGGCCTGCTGCAGTGAAGCATTCCCCACAGCATGATGCTGCCACCACCACGCTTCATGGTAGGGGATGGTGTGTTTTTGATAATTTGCTACATTTGGGTTAAAGAAAGATGCCATTTAGTCTGATGGACAAAATGCTCAATTGTGGTCTCATCCAACCATAGACTCTTCTTCCACCTAACTTCATACTTTCCTGTGTGCCTTCTGTCAAGATGTCTTCTTCATCTCTATTTAACGTTGGCTTTCTCTTTGCAATTCTCCCATACAGCTGTGACTGGTGAAGCACCTGGCCAACAGTTGTTGTATATACACTCTCCTGAATCGGAGGCATGGTAGATTGTAATTCCTTCAGAGTTCTCATAGATCTTTTAGTGATCACTACTGCAATCTTCTTCTTTACAGTCACTTGTGGATGACCTGCTGTAAGGAGATTTACAGCTGCGACATACTCTTTCCATTTCTTAATGTTTGATTTAATTGGAATTTTTTCTTTGCTCTGACCCCGACTTTATATATATTTATTTATGTATGCTTTTCAATCACCTTTTCATGGAGTTACTTGGAATGTTTTTTGGTCTTAATTGTGCAGATTAAAAACACCACACTGACTCACCACAAGTTGAACTTTCCACACACAGGTGTATTTATTCTACAATAAACTGAAATCCCTTGATTGCAAATAGGCGATCTCTATTTAATTAACTGTACAACTTCTAAAACCAATTGGTTGACCCATTGAAGGTGTATGATTGATTATTTAGAGTTTTATATTTGTTATCAACCTTGACCACTTTTTTCACATTTATCTGTTGATCAGCGTCAAAAAAGCTATACTAAATGAAGTGTGATTCATTATTGCATAACAATAAAATGTGAAAACTCTCACGGAGGGGCAATGTATTTTCAGCATTAGACTCAATGGACTAGCATATATAGTACATCTTACTCTTTACTTGGTGCTTGATGAAAGAAATGCCAGCAATAACTAACTAAAAAAAAAAACTCCAGCTTTACACAAAATGTTAAAAACATCTTGATGTGGCGTTATCCTTTAAATCAAAATATTTTTTTCTTTCTCAATTTTTGTAACACTTACAGAATAGATAAGAAAAGTAAATGTGCAAAAAAACAGGAAACACCATTCTATTGAAGTGAGCCAAGCTCTCAGTGGAATGTAACCTAGCAAATTGGTACTTTTATAACAATTAATATGATATGCTGAGGCGGAATAAAAATTAATTGCTTTCGAAAATCAGTATTCACTTATTCATTTTCTCACCCACATGTATGCCATTAAAGGGTTGCAAAGCATTTGTGGTGATGGCAAACACATAATTCTGCATTAGACATACTCACACATTTTTAAAGTATATATATATATATATTTTTTTTTTTTACAGTCACACGTGTATGCATGTCATCCATTTCACTCCCATTCTTTCCTTGCTTTACAGGTGCTGCTAAATGACTCTATTTTTTCTTTTCTTGTCTGAACTCCATCTTCATCTATCAAATAATTAACAAGTAACAGTAACTCCTCATTTTTCATCCTCCCACATATTCCTCCTACTGAAATATAATATTTCTGGAATAAATAAGCTTTACTGTTTTTTCTGTATTGGTAAATGCTTTAATATTTCTTTCTATCTACAGTATAACACTATTATATAACCAATTAATGCTTTAAGGAAACTAAATGAGGAGTGGTCAGTGGAGAGGGAAGGTTACAAAGCCTGGCAAGCCTATTTCAGATGAAAAAAGTGATTGTGTACTTGTAGAGGAAACTCTAATGAAAGAGAAGCCACTTTGGTTTTGCAAGAATGTGCCATTCTTGGACGTAATAATGGCTCATGAGGACAGCTAGTTAAACAACATATGATGATGCCTAAGAGTGGGAGACAAGAAATGCGCCCTACTGTGTTCTTATCCCTGAATTTACACATTTTTACTGTTTTGTGTTGTTGAATCCAGAAATATTTCTGTGACCAGCTTGATTACAACTAAATAATGTCTCATCAGCCCAACAACATAATTACATAAATCTCATATTGCGCTTGAGACAATTCTTGAAATACCTATGGCAAGTTGATATATTTTGAAATGGCCAAGTTTATTGAATTCGCTATCTATATGTGTAACATGAAGATGTAGTATACACCACTGCCTCACAGAGCTAAGGTTGTGTCCTCAGATCCAGAGCTGGAACCATTGTCTTTGCAGAGTTTGCTCATTCTCTTAATATCACCTAAATATTTCAACAAATCAGACTTACTTAATCCATTCCAGGGCCAAGGAACATCTATAAAAAGCATTCCTTAAATCAATGAAACATTCCAAAAAGAGCATATTATTTCTGCCACAAGTGGAACAGTTGAGAAACTCCTGACTCTGAGGTCAAATGACAAAGACGATGAGAGAAATAAAGGGGCCATTGAGAATGAGTCCTTACACATATATAGCCTCATATATTTTATATATATTTTATATATGGCCTCCACCTGTTAAACCATTCCTGTTTTGGGGGTCATCTCATTGTTTCCCCTCTAGTGCACCTGTTTTTAATTTCATTAACACCATAGCAGCTGAAACTGATTAACAACCCCCTGTGTTACTTAACAGACCAGATCAATATCCCAGAGGTTTCACTGACTTGATGCTATACTCTGATTAAAAAGTGTTCCTTTAATTTTTTTGAGCCGTATATAAATTAAAAACTGCAAGTTGTGTTCATAAATTTAGATTTGTAACACAATTAAAAAAAAAAATCAAGTCTCTGTCAAAACATAAGATTACTTACAGCACTGCTACAAGGAATATCCTTAACTTTAAGCCAAGCCAAATCCAGTGTTCCTTCACCCTTATAGCAAGACTGCAATCTGTCTTTGATTTTCTCATTAATCTCTTTTAGAATGAAAATGCAAAGAGCAGACTCCTCTGGGGTTTTGGTCCTTCGTTTTTGCCCCTTTGAGAAAATTGTATAAAGAATATCATCTTCGGCATTGATCTTGAGTGATTTGGCCAGAATGGCACCAGCCTTTGACAGGTAAGCAGCTTGAAGTAAACGATATTCAACTCCATTCTTCACGCAGCCAATAGGAACCTCCACATAAGAATTGAAAGCTGTGTCATCTTTGCAGAGTCTCACAAGTTTTGAGGTATAGACTTGCTCCTTTGTTGTAGACCCAGGAGGACTGGTCATTTCTGGTTGCAAAGTCATAAAGTAAACAAAATTGCCACTACTGAATCCATAAATATAATAGATGTCAAAGTCAGGTATGATGGTGAAAGTATCAGAAGGGATTTTGATCATAGAAGCCACAAACTCATCATGAAACACATAGGCAAACATCCCATCAGCCTCTGAGTTTCTTGTTAACTTCCGACTAGATATAGTGGGGAAGTATTCTGGTTTCCCATCCACAGCTGTAGCAATGAAAAGTTTATCATCAGAATAATTATAGGAGACAATTACTCCAAACACTGAACCACTGTCATTCACTCCAGAGAGGTAGTGCTCCTTTTTATGAGATGGCTCCCCAAGTTTGAAGAGGTCATCAAGTCTTAGCAGTTTGCATATTCCCTGGTAAAGACTCCCACAAGCTAGTAATCTGTTTTCTTTGTAATCTATCAGCAGCATTTTGTTAATATTATTGGTCAAGGTCAGTGGCTCATTGCATGGTTGGACTATTCTCGGTGGATAACACTTAGGGTTGTCATCATCTGGCCCAGTTTGGTGGGTCACCTGGACTTTCAAGTCACTGGAAAGTTTATAGATTCTGTTAACAGCACCTAAGTAAACATTGCCATTTTTTACATCCACTGCTAAATGGTTGAATGTCCACTCAGAATTTTCTAAATGGAAAGTACTGAATTCCTTGTTGACAGGCACAGTTTGCCTGGAGGCTGATAAACTTGTTAAAACTGTCAAAAAGCAAAAGGTCAAGCAAGTCCATTTCCGAATTTTTGATGCCATTTCGAAAGTCGATAAAATTTTCAGCTCCCTGGTTGAATGCTCAGTTCTGTATTTTTTTCCAGTCCTGGTGCAAGTTTTGTCTTCCAGAGGTAAGCATTGTGCACCTAGAGCAAAAAAAGAAAGAAAAACAGTGAATCAGGGTGTACTTGTTTTTCCTTAGATATTCTAAATTTAAAGGAAATGTGAAGTACAATAAAACCCAGTGTCCATAACCATGCTATCTAACCAGTTCTTAATCTTTTAAGATCTTTCTCTTTGTTCATTGCATGCACAATAGAGTAAGCATACATAATTACAGTAAATAAAAATCCCCTCTGGATTTCTCCCAGTCATGCTTGTTGCCCTGATTGGCATTGCCCCGACCTGCCATTCTGGATAATTTTACTTCTCTAGGATGGCCTGGGTGTGCCGCAGTGTTCCTCAGGAAATGATTGCTACTGTTGCTGGGGACAGGGTGTACTGGTGTGTTGGCCTGTTGTTATTGTGCTTCTTACTAGGATAGGCAGATAAATGATGAAGTGGTATGGTGAGAACATATTTTACACACTAAATTTATAATAAGAGCACTAGTTATTAAACATCAATTTTGTTCTCAACTGGGCAGCTTATAGCTCTGCAGTATTTTTTTATGGACTTTGCTTTATTTGCACAGAGCAGAGACAGTTTGTTAGCTTTATTCATTCATTCTTGCAAATTCCACTGCAGAGAAGTGAAGTTAGCGTTATTCAAAACTGATTTGGCTGATGGTTATGTGCCAATTTGTCCTGCAATGCACTGATGTTCCACCCAGGTAGGCATTTACTTGCTGGGACGGGCTCCAATTAATTGTGATGGTGAGGAGAAAATGCAGGTTTGGGAAAAAAAAGATAAAATATAAAAAAAGACAAAATCTCAGATCATTAAGGTGGCCAAACATGATTACAGGGCAGTCTCCAGTATAATAATAAGACAAATCTGCCAAACTGCAATCCAATTTAGTGATTGGAAAGGAGCCTTGCAATCAAAACGTCACCCTTTTAAAAAGCTCTGGTCACCAAAAAGTCACACCCTAAAAAGCTGGATAAATTATCTTTGTCACAGGGTTTACTATTTTTATTTTGGGTTTGGGAACCTTAGGATGAAGTAATCAAGTTTTATTTCATACTCCACTTTATACATTGATTGTTGAAACGTTTTTCTTTTCTGTTTTTTTTATTTCCCAAATGTTTTAAGCACATTAATCTAAAAATCATAACTTCAATTAATCTAAAATTTTGAAAGTCAATATTTAAATTTGAGGCAATACAAAGGTGCTATTCATGTATAGCTTATTTTGATGTGTGTGCAGTGCAATAAGATTTACTTGTGTGCCTTGTGACAACAGCACAATACTATACAGACAACTGTCAATGAATACCAACCATGCATTTAATATATCAAACAACAGATATACAGATAAGAAACAAGCAATTTAAGTATGAGCAGCTGTTTAGTAGCCTTATGGGAAAATTAAAACCGTCTAAGAATCAATTGATGCAAGTCCTACTATGTTTGGGGGACGGATGAGGAAAGAAAGGGGCTGGCCAGCTTAAGCTAATGGTAGCTGTGTACTAGTAATATTCTGAGATGCCATCGCCATTTACATTTACTTTCTTAAAAGATGCCTTTATCCAAAGCAGCTTACAAAAGTGGTCAACATAATCGAGTAAATTTCAGTCAGGGGGATTGTTTAGGAACAAGTGCTACATGACAAGGTTACAAGTGAAGAGCTCTAAAAAAAAATACAAGGTAGTTACAACTTCTAGGTTGCAACTTCTATCATCAGTCAAGAAGAAATTCACTACACAAGTGCTTCTTAAACACATTGAGGGAGTCGAAATTTCAAATAGTGATGGACAGCACATACCACAAGCTAGGAGCTAAACATGAACAGAGTCTAGACTGAGATTTAATGCCATGCATAGGTGGCGTCACCAGAAGTTATTCGTCAGAAGCAAGTGGTCGACAAGGAGCATAGGACCTCACAAGTGTCTCCATATTATATACATATATATATATATACATAGATATACAGTATATACATAGATATATATATATATACATAGATATACAGTATATACATAGATAGATATATTATATTATATTATATTATATTATATTATATTATAATATATATATATATATATATATATAAATATTGTGACAGATTAGGGTTTTCTTGCTCCCTTGTACCCTCAGACCACACGTCAGACACCAGGTAAAAAGTCCAATTATTATTTATTATAATAATAATGTCCACAAAGCACGCTCCTCTTCACAATACTCAATAAACAAATAAACAATAACCAATCCTCCAAACTCCCAGATGCTTAGCCACCCTGCCTCCCAACTCAGCTCGTCAGTCTGGGATTTCCCACAGTCCTTTATACTCCTTGACTTGGAAGCGTGACCTGGAACACTTCCGGGTCAGATAAAAATCCTTCTTTTCTTCACCCAGGAAGCACATCATTCCTTTTGTCCACGTGACTATGATGTACTTTCTGGGTGTAAGGCAAATAGTCTCTGGGCCTCCCTGCAGCGACTCCTGGCAGCCCCCATGGTATCCAGCAGGGCTGTGCATTAAAAGTCCATTGTCCATAATTCCCTGCTGGCATTCGGGGCACCTCTATGCTGCAAGGCGGGCTCCATCTGTTGGCCTGGTGGTATTGACCGGGATGAACAGCCGGCCATACATCACTATATATATATATATATATATATATATATATATATATATTAGTACGCTACCGTGGCTGTTCATTTGTCTGTCCAGGATTTTAAATCACCTGTAGCTCGAAATTTGACTTGAAATTTGGTACACATATACTACATGATGTCTACTATCCACTTTCGGGGAGATGATTTTTATTACTCTTTCTATTTTTATTTTAATTTATTGTATAATCAAGTCTCTGCAACACGCACCTTCGATAGTCATTCTTGAGGCAGATTGAAGACTTAAGTGCCAGCTTAAGTGAAAAATTAAAGAAAACATACCAAGTAATTGCAACACAAAAACTAACTTAATCAGGTTTTAACGCAAAAAGATGCTGATGAAAGAAGAGAAGCAGCAGGCCGCTACGGTCAAGAAAAGAAGAGCTGCTCAGTAAGCAGCAAGAGCATCAACCTCTGAGCAAATGAATGCTAAACAGAGACAGAGAAGGAGTATGAAAACTAGGAATGCTCAAGTCAAGTGTATTCACTGCACGTTATCGTGCAGTACGCCGTTACTGGTCTTACAAAGTATATACTGTATATGAATGCATGTATGTATGTATGTGTGTATGTTTGTGTGTGTGCATCACCTTTTGTATGACTATGCAGTCCTGAGCTGAGCAGGTAACATACCACAATGTTAAGTAGCCAGTGAAAATGGAGTTCACTGTAAACCTGTAGAAAGTGGTGAGCACAGATGCATATATAAAGACATGAGGGCTTTTCTTGAGACATCTAAGGAATTAAGGAGTTGGGGAGCCTTTTTTGACAATAACTGATATGTGTTCACTTTAAGTCATGGTGAATTTCTATGTCCAAGCTCTGTCAGTGTTTGGTTTACCTGATCTCCCTATGCCTGAATGGGGTTTTCTCTGCTTAATCCAGCCTTCTTCCCACAGCTGAAATATATGGAGGATCAGGGTTTGGGATTACAAACTGAAAGTGTAAAAATGCGGGTGTGTGCATGAGTGTGTCCTGAGACGGGACTGACAGGGTTCTTGCATTGAGCCTGATGCTGCAATCCTGATAGCCCTGCTGCAATCTTCAAATACAGTGAAAACAGATAATTGGCTGGATGAATATTTAAATTTCCAAGATGTTAAAACAGTATGACACAATTGTGGCCATGAGCATGTCATTTCACATGCCTATGCTCCAATTATAGAAAAACAAAAGAAATGTAGCCTCTCATACCTCAAATGTTGTTAGTTGCCTTGGATAAATATGTCAGTCAAATAATATTTGTCTTCTAATTTATTTATGAGTTTTTTTACTTTTTATTGCAGTGTCGCAGGTAGCATCTGGAACGAGGCAGACCCCAAACTGTGTATTTAAGATCAGTCCGTTTCAGGGCACACAAATTCAGAAATCCATACTTGCTTATACTGAGCTAACTCATTCATTCATCCATATATTATTTATTTTTTTATTTGAACAATTCAGCTAAGATCAACTTATTATTCTTTTCTCCCAACATATAATTTGAGCTCCATTTTGCCCTGTAGCTGGTGATTAGATGATTCTTCTTTGAGCTTTCAAGGCTTCCAGAATGTTGCAATAGCATTCATACACACGCACCACACCTCACCATAATTCTTCTCTATTGCTAAGCCATAATTTTTATCACAAGGAATTTTGTGGTGAAAGGATTTCTGAACACAAAGCTCTCTTTCACACAACTGCCCACATTTAAAATGTTATTTTAAGGACAATTACATTGCTCAGCCAATTGTTACTAAATGCTCAACTGTGCTGGGCATCAGGGTTAGGGAGCTGCTCTGCGGATTATGGAAATAGATTGTAAATAGAGTGTTGTGCTGCAGGCAGACTACACTCCATACTGTCCACAGAGATCTGTACTTAGATATGTTTTGGCCAAGGGTATCAGCATAACAGCTAAGAAAGACTGCAGATCTAGGAATGTAGTCTTGAAATTATTTTAACAAGATGAAGACATTTTAACAGAGTTATGGTGTCAGAAGGAGACGCTCCTTAAGAGTCTGTATTTTTCCCAAAATGCAAAAGCCAGACCTCAGAATTTCTCATAAACTGAAGTCTTGTTCTGAGAATTTTTGGTTTTGGTTTTAATTCCCATGTAGAAGTAAGTAAGCCAGATATTCAACAGGAACAGCATCTACAGTATACATTCCCACACTTGTTTTTTCATTTATGGGCATGTTGTTAACTTGATTAATGTGCTGTTCTTTCAGCTAACGCTGCCTCTCTACTAGCTGAAACTTTTGTAACAAAGCTTGGGTCACCCAGTGAATATCCACTCCAATATTTCTTTCAATGATCTTGTCCTTGTTAAGGATGTTGTGATGGTGCTCATTTTGAAAGGTACTACTGTATATCAAAAATAGGGTGATACTTTGACAGACGAGCTTTGAACTCTCATTCTTACTAAACATGGTTCAATTTAAAAAAATAAAAGGTGAAGGAGTAGCAACATACAGAAAAGTACATTTAAATACTAAGAGAAATCAAATGAGACACAAGCAACTTCTTAGTGAGGATATTTAATTTAGAGTAGAAAGCAGCATGGACAGACATGATGCCAAGATGGTGTCGCAGGCTAACAAACAAAATGTAACTGCAAAAAAAACCAAACAGAATTCTTAGTAAAAAGCGATTTTAATAACCCTAAAACTAGTAGAGCTGTAAAGCAGGAACTGACAGAAGTGAACATTCATACTATTATTTGAAAGTTCAATCAATAGATAAGATCTCTTTTTAGTTTTAGTATTATTAATAATAATAATAGAAGCCAGAAATCGGAGGCGGGAAGAACTGTGTTAGAGATTTAGCACTGCAGCTTCGTAGTTCCAGGAGACTTTATTCAAATACCCATGATGGATCATGGGTATGAAGTTTAGAAGATTTTCCATGTCTGTCCTCTCCTGTTCTAATGACATAAATATTAGTTTAAAAGTTGATTGGGATGAATGAGGCGCCCTGGCTAAGCTTAGGCTCTGGCAAAAATAAAATCACACAAATTGTGTTCATTAAACTGTTAAGATACTGAACTATATTAAATGAGATCAGCATGGGACTTACGGATGGTTAAATCAGTTAATTAAATTAATGAATAAGCTGAAGAATACAGTGGTTCTTGGAAAATTAGAAACCAGACCATAACATGATATTTAATCTCAATAAACTAATCTAAGGACTGATAGCACTCAGACTCTCCATCTGCTCATACATAAAAATGGTGCCTCTGACGTCACTCACGTCATAAAAAGACACTATCAGTGGCACCTTCAGTGATATCATTGATACAAAAAGGCAAAACGTCAGTAGATGGGTAGAAATGAACAATAAAAGAAAAAATTGGAAAATTAATTCTTAAAGCATTCCCCCTAAAATGAAGATCAAGAGGTGATTTGATGCAAATGTTTAAACTAGGAGTGTCCAACCTGCTCCATGCCTCACTTAAACATGAGGCCTGGACAAGCTCCTGGAAGTTACTTAAACACAATCTCAAATTATTTGCACTGGTCATTTCTCCACTCATTTATGTTTAGCGGATGTTATACGAGGTGAGAGACAAAAATAACCGGATTGATAAAAAAAAATAGTTATTGATGAATTACAGCATTCTAAACATTGTCACCTTCTATATACTCCCCCTCCCAATCTCTACACCGCTCCATACATATCTTCCATTGATTGAAACAATGCTAGAAGTCTTCTTGCTTGAGGCTCTTCAACAGATTTGCCATTTCTGTGTTCACTTCATCCATTGAAAAAAAAAATGTGTTCTCTTCGTTACTTGTTCCCTTGATTTTCGGGAACAAGTAAAAATCACAGGGAGCTAAATTAGGCGAACAGGGAGGATGATCGAGCACAGGAATGTTTTTGTCAGTCAAAAACTGCTTTACAGAAGAAGCATTGTGCGCAGGAGCATTGTCTTGGTGAAGCCACCCCCAAAACCTGGGTTTTTTAAACGTCTTCTACATTTTCTTGTACTTCCTTGACACATTTGTGCCACTCAAAAACTTGTGTGTGAGACAAACTGTTATTAACGTACAATGTTTTTATCATTTCATTAGCTTCTGTGGCCGTTTTGTTCAATTTCACGAGAAATTTGATGTTGATTCACGGTTCGATTTTTTCACCCGACATTATAGCGGCAACTTCTGTAGCAATTGCTGTGCAAATACTGACTGGGCTATTCACAGGATATACCTAGCTGGTCGGTGGTTTGAGAGGGCTTGTAGGAGGGAATATAGTTCTATGATTCACGTTTGGCCGACCTCCAGACAGTTTTTCAGTAAAGCCCCAAGCCCAGTCCGTTATTTTTGTGTCTCACCTTGTATGTAAAGACTTGTAATTCTCTTGTAATTTCCATGTCTGTCAAATCAGTTTATTAGAACAATATACTTTACAATGGTTCATGACAACTTCTGTTTGTTCTTCCCTTATACAGACCAGGAAATACAAACAACAAACAAATAGGACGTGGGGTATTCGAAAGAGGAATAGTGACAGCAATCAGAAAATGAAAAGATGAAGTGAGCTGCATGCAAAACAGCTGTTAGTGACATGAAGACTGCAGATCGGTTTGCTGCAATTCCTTGTATTTGTTACACTGGTTCAGACATTCCTCATCATACGTAAGCTCACGTGTTTTCAGGTACAACTCGCGGACAGCAATCACAACTTCAATGTGACATCACTTACCTGCCTCCAGACTATAAAGAATTAACGTGTTTGAAACAATATTAGAAAGCTCAATAATATAAGCCTACAACTACAGAGGGTGGTGAAATCAGACCAACAATATTATTGGGGTAAAACTGCCAACTGTTAAGGACATATCACACGTGCTGTTGAACACAGGCAAACAGTATTAATACAGACCAGTATTAATACAGACCTAAGTAACCCAGTAGAGCCATTTTTTTTCCTTTCTCTGTTCTGGCCAACAGTTTTGGATCATCAGCACCTCTAGATTCAGGCGTAGTTTTTTGCCACAGGTCATAAGGCTACTAGCAGTTACTTATATAGACAGCTGCATGACTGTTTACTATACACTGTATAAAATCTAAATGCTTTAAATGTACCGTATTTACGCATGTACCATGCACACATTTTTTCCCGAAAAATAGTATTAGAAAATCATGTGCGTGTCATACACGAGGAAATGTAATTCTGTAATGTTTACTTCTTCTGGTTGGGCTCACTCGCTCTTTTGCTCGCTTGCTCACGCACTTGCGCTTTCTCTCGCACTCTCTCTCGCTTGCTTGCTCACGCACTCACTTTCTCTCTCTCTCACTCGCGCACTTTCTCTCTTTCTCCCTCGCGCACTCGCTCTCTCTCTCTTTTGCTCGCTTACTCGTGCATTCGCGCGAAAATCAAGTGCGCATCATACACGAGGAAATGTAATTCTGTAATGTTTACTTCTTCTGCTTGGTTTCGCTCGCTCGCACACTCGTGCTCTCTCTCTCTCTCTCGCTCTAGCACTTGTGCTATCTCTCGCTCGCTTAGTCGCACACTCGCACTGTCTCTCGCCCGCTTGCTCGCGCACTCGCTCTCTCTCTTTCGCTCGTGCACTCTCTCTCTCTCTCACTCTCACTCTCTTTCTCTGTAAACGCCTCCTATACAATCACAACACGTGTCGTACACGAGGCAAAACAATTTACGCAATTTTCTTTGTAAAAATTAGGGCGCGCTTCTTACACGAGAGCGCGTGGTACAAGAGTAAATGCGGTATTTGCTGTATTTGTATCCAGTGTACTTTGTTCGTATTGTACTGTTGTCCCCATTCAACGGAAACATGCATGCAGGAACTGCAATGTACTAAGTATACATGACAAGAAATCTGAACTTAAAACTGAATATTAACATTTTGCATTATTGCACATTTGCATTTTTGGAAGAAAGAGGTTAGAGATATTGGTTATTATTAAACTGGCTATAAAAAAATGCACACTGTATTTCTTTTATCTATTTTCACTCCACATTGCAATTTAAGACACACTGTACTATTTTAAAATGCTGCCTTATGGAGCTCACATTGATGATCTCATGTGCAATTCTTGAGGCTTTGCTAAAACCCCTTTGTCAAAACTCTTTTAAAGCAAATCCAGCTTCCCTTGATGCCATTCCATTCACCCTCTGAACACGCTTCTCTCTCAC